>NC_065516.1:37437730-37442730 GCF_006386435.1 Epinephelus moara | reverse complement strand
GATGGTGCACGTTAAGAAACAACTCGATCACATTAACCTACAGATGGTACACGTTAAGAAACAACTCGATCACATTAACCTACAGATGGCACACGTTTAGAAACAACTCGATCACATTAACCTACAGATGGCGCACGTTTAGAAACAACTCGATCACATTAACCTACAGATGGTGCATGTTTAGAAAGGACTCGATCACATTAACCTACAGATGGTGCACGTTAAAAAACGACTCGATCACATTAACCTACAGATGGTGCACGTTTAGAAACGACTCGATCACATTAACCTACAGATGGCGCACGTTAAGAAACAATTAGATCACATTAACCTACAGATGGTACATGTTTAGAAACAACTCGATCACATTAACCTACAGATGGCGCACGTTTAGAAACAACTCGATCACATTAACGTACAGACGGTGCACGTTAAGAAACAACTCGATCACATTAACCTACAGATGGTGCACGTTAAGAAACAACTCGATCACATTAACGTACAAATGGTGCACGTAAAGAAACGAATCGATCACATTAACCTACAGATGGTGCACGTTAAGAAACAACTCGATCACATTAACGTACAGATGGCGCACGTTAAGAAACAACTCGATCACATTAACCTACAGATGATGCACGTTAAGAAACAACTCGATCACATTAACATTAGATGGTGCACGTTAAGAAACGACTCGATCACATTAACATACAGATGGCGCACGTTTAGAAACAACTCGATCACATTAACCTACAGATGGTGCACGTTTAGAAACAACTCGATCACATTAACGTACAGATGGTACATGTTTAGAAACAACTCGATCACATTAACGTACAGATGATACACGTTTAGAAACAACTCGATTACATTAACCTACAGATGGCGCACGTTTAGAAACAACTCGATCACATTAACCTACAGATGGTGCATGTTAAAAAAACGACTCGATCACATTAACGTACAGATGGTGCACGTTATGAAACGACTCGATCACATTAACCTACAGATGGTGCACGTTAAGAAACGACTCGATCACATTAACATACAGATGGTGCACGTTAAGAAACGACTCGATCACATTAACCTACAGATGGTGAACGTTAAGAAACGACTCGATCACATTAACGTACAGATGGTACACGTTTAGAAACAACTTGATCACATTAACCTACAGATGGTGCACGTTTAGAAACAACTCAATCACATTAACGTACAGATGGTACACGTTTAGAAACAACTTCATCACATTAACCTACAGATGGTGCATGTTTAGAAACGACTCGATCACATTAACCTACAGATGGTGCATGTTTAGAAACAACTCAATCACATTAACCTACAGATGGTGCATGTTTAGAAACAAATCGATCACATTAACCTGCAGATGGTGCATGTTTAGAAACAACTCAATCACATTAACCTACAGATGGTGCATGTTTAGAAACAACTCAATCACATTAACCTATAGATGGTGCACGTTCAGAAACAACTCGATCACATTAACGTACAGATGGTGCACGATTAGAAACAACTCGATGGCGCACGTTTAGAAACAACTCGATCACATTAACCTGCCGATGGTGCATGTTTAGAAACAACTCGGTCACATTAACCTACAGATGGTACATGTTTAGAAACAACTCGATCACATTAACCTACAGATGGCGCACGTTTAGAAACAACTCGATCACATTAACCTACAGATGGCGCACGTTTAGAAACAACTCGATCAGATTAATCTACAGATGGCGCACGTTTAAAAACAACTCGATCACATTAACCTACAGATGGCGCACGTTGAGAAACAACTCGATCACATTAACCTACAGATGGCACACGTTGAGAAACAACTCGATCACATTAACCTACAGATGGCGCACGTTAAGGAACAACTCAATCACATTAACCTACAGATGGTGCATGTTTAGAAACAAATCGATCACATTAACCTACAAACAAATTGATCACATTAACCTACAGATGGTGCATGTTTAGAAACAACTCGATCACATTAACCTATAGATGGCGCACGTTAAGAAACAACTCGATCACATTAACCTATAGATGGCGCACGTTATGAAACAACTCGATCACATTAACGTACAGATGGTGCATGATTAGAAACAACTCGATCACATTAACCTATAGATGATGCACGTTAAGAAACAAATCGATCACATTAACCTACAGATGGTGCATGTTTAGAAACAACTCAATCACATTAACCTACAGATGGGGCATGTTTAGAAACAAATCGATCACATTAACCTACAGATGGTGCATGTTTAGAAACAACTCAATCACATTAACCTATAGATGGTGCATGTTTAGAAACAACTCTATCACATTAACCTATAGATGGCGCACGTTAAGAAACAACTCGATCACATTAACCTACAGATGGTGCACGATTAGAAACAACTCGATGGTGCACGTTTAGAAACAACTCGATCACATTAACCTACAGATGGTGCATGTTTAGAAACAACTCGATCACATTAACCTACAGATGGCGCACGTTATGAAACAACTCGATCACATTAACTATAGATGGCGCACGTTAAGAAACAACTCGATCACATTAACCTACAGATGGCGCACGTTTAGAAACAACTCGATCACATTAACCTACAGATGGTGCATGTTTAGAAACAACTCCATCACATTAACCTACAGATGGCGCACGTTAAGAAACAACTCGATCACATTAACCTACAGATGGTGCACGATTAGAAACAACTCGATGGTGCATGATTATAAACAATCGATCACATTAACCTACAGATGGCGCACGTTATGAAACAACTCGATCACATTAACTATAGATGCCGCACGTTAAGAAACAACTCGATCACATTAACCTACATATGGTGCACGATTAGAAACAACTCGATGGTGCACGTTTAGAAACAACTCGATGACATTAACCTATAGATGGCGCACGTTTAGAAACGACTCGCTCACATTAACCTACAGATGGTGCATGTTTAGAAATAACTCAATCACATTAACCTACAGATGGTGCACGTTTAGAAACAACTCGATCACATTAACCTATAGATGGTGCACGTTTAGAAACAACTCGATCACATTAACCTACAGATGGTGCATGATTAGAAACAATTCGATGGTGCACGTTTAGAAACAACTCGATCACATTAACTTACAGATGGCACACGTTAAGAAACAACTCGATCACATTAACCTACAGATGGTGCATGATTAGAAACAACTCGATGGTGCACGTTTAGAAACAATTCGATCACATTAACCTACAGATGGCACACGTTAAGAAACAACTCGATCACATTAACCTATAGATGGCGTACGTTAAGAAACAACTCCATCACATTAACCTATAGATGGCGCACGTTAAGAAACAACTCGATCACATTAACCTACAGATGGCGCACGTTATGAAACAACTCGATCACATTAACCTACAGATGGTGCACGATTAGAAACAACTCGATGGTGCACGTTTAGAAACAACTCGATCACATTAACCTACAGATGGCGCACGTTAAGAAACAACTCGATCACATTAACCTACAGATGGCGCACGTTTAGAAACAACTCGATCACATTAACGTACAGATGGTACAGGTTTAGAAACAACTCGATCACATTAACCTATAGATGGCGCACGTTAAGAAACAACTCGATCACATTAACCTACAGATGGCGCACGTTAAGAAACAACTCGATCACATTAACCTACAGATGGCGCACGTTTAGAAACAACTCGATCACATTAACGTACAGATGGTACAGGTTTAGAAACAACTCGATCACATTAACCTATAGATGGCGCACGTTAAGAAACAACTCGATCACATTAACCTACAGATGGCGCACGTTAAGAAACAACTCGATTACATTAACCTACAGATGGCGCACGTTTAGAAACAACTCGATCACATTAACGTACAGATATGGCGCACGTTTAGAAACAACTCGATCACATTAACGTACAGATGGTACAGGTTTAGAAACAACTCCATCACATTAACCTACAGATGGTGCATGTTTAGAAACAACTCGATCACATTAACCTACAGATGGTGCACGATTAGAAACAACTCGATGGTGCACGATTATAAACAAGTCGATCACATTAATATATAGATGGTGCACCATCAGAAACAATTCGATCACATCAACCTACAGATGGTGCACGATTAGAAACAACTCGATGGTACACTTTTAGAAACAACTCGATCACATTAACCTACAGATGGCGCACGTTTAGAAACGACTCGATCACATTAACCTACAGATGGTGCACGTTAAGAAACAACTCGATCACATTAACGTACAGATGGTGCACGTTTAGAAACAACTCGATCACATTAACCTACAGATGGCGCACGTTTAGAAACGACTCGCTCACATTAACCTACAGATGGTACAGGTTTATAAACAACTCGATCACATTAACCTACAGATGGTGCACGATTAGAAACAACTCAATCACATTAACCTACAGATGGTGCACGATTAGAAACAACTCGATCACATTAACCTACAGATGGTGCACGTTTAGAAACGACTCGCTCACATTAACCTACAGATGGTGCATGTTTAGAAATAACTCAATCACATTAACCTACAGATGGTACAGGTTTAGAATCGACTCGATCGCATTAAACCTAAACCTAAACTAGAGTATAATTCATTTGAAAGCCTCGTTCTTAGAATTTTACATCGGTCCTGGAAAACCTCACAGCCACTTATACTTGTTATAGTGTACCGTGCTCCTGGCCCGTACTGTGAATTTGTATCTGAATTCTCAGAGTTTTTATCCAGTTTAGTTCTTAAATCAGATAAAGTTATTATTGTAGGCGATTTTAACATTCATGTCGACGTTGATAATGACTCCCTGGCTACTGCGTTTATCTCATTATTAGACTCCATTGGCTTCAGTCAGGGTGTACATGAACCCACTCACTGTTTTAACCATACCCTCGATCTAGTTCTGACGTATGGAGTTGAAA
>NC_065516.1:37427737-37434550 GCF_006386435.1 Epinephelus moara | reverse complement strand
AACAGCAGTAGTAACAGCAGTAACAGCAGTAACAATAGTAACAGCAGTAACACCAGTAGTAACAGCAGTAACACCAGTAGTAACAGCAGTAACAGCAGCAACAATAGTAACAGCAGTAGTAACAGCAGTAGCAGTAGCAACAATAGTAACAGCAGTAACATCAGCAACAATAGTAACCGCAGTAGTAACAGCAGTAACAGCAGTAGTAACAGCAGTAACAGCAGTAACAATAGTAACACCTTTAACACCAGTGACAGCAGTAACAATAGTAACACCAGTAGTAACAGCAGTAACACCAGTAGTAAAAGCAGTAACAGCAGTAACACCAGTAGTAACAGCAGTAACAGCAGTAACAATAGTAACAGCAGTAACACCAGTAGTAACAGCAGCAGTAGCAGTAACACCAGTAGTAACAGCAGTAACAGCAGCAACAATAGTACCAGCAGTAGTAACAGCAGTAACAGCAGCAACAATAGTAACAGCAGTAACATCAGCAACGATAGTAACAGCAGTAGTAACAGCAGTAACAGCAGTAGTAACAGCAGTAACAGCAGCAACAATAGTAACAGCAGTAGTAACAGCAGTAACACCAGTAGTAACAGCAGTAACAGCAGTAACAATAGTAACACCTTTAACACCAGTGACAGCAGTAACAATAGTAACACCAGTAGTAACAGTAGTAACAGCAGCAACAATAGTAACAGCAGTAACAGCAGCAACAATAGTAACACCTTTAACACCAGTGACAGCAGTAACAATAGTAACACCAGTAGTAACAGCAACAACAATAGTAACACCTTTAACACCAGTGACAGCAGCAACAATAGTAACACCAGTAGTAACAGCAGTAACAGCAGCAACAATAGTAACAGCAGTAACAGCAGCAACAATAGTAACAGCAGTAACAGCAGTAACAATAGTAACACCTTTAACACCAGTAACAGCAGTAACAATAGTAACACCAGTAGTAACAGCAGTAACACCTGTAACAGCAGTGACAACAGTAACACCTTTAACACCAGTCACCCAGAAACAACTTCCACATCTTACCTGCAGTCAAACTTAAGGGCAGCACAACCCTGAAGACCACACCTACAGCCAGTTCTGAGGGCATTCCGAACTCAGATGTTCCGGTTTCGGTCTGAATCCACTTTTTAATCCGGGTTTATTGGTCCGGGTCCGGCTTTGCAGCGGGCTGTCAGAGCTCTGTCTGCCCGCCGGAGGAGCCGCGGGTCCGGCTGAGGGCGGCGACACACCCCGGTGCCATCCTCCGTCCTGCAGGAGACAGACAGGCTGAGAGACAGGCTGAGAGACAGACAGGTAAAAAACAGAGACAGACAGACAGATGCTGAGTGTCTCACTGTGAGACCAACTAGATTTAAACAAGCTGTCTGTCTGTCTGTCTGTGTGTCTGCAGACTGAAGGTTTGAAGTCACTGAAGATTCTTTGAGTTTATCTTCTTCTTCTTCTTCTTCTTCTTCTTCTTCTCCTCCTGTCTCTGTCCCCGCAGACACAGTGAGACAAACTGGAGGATATTTCACTTCTTTCTTTCTTCTTTCTTTTCTTCAGTCTCTCCTGAAAAACACGCCGACACTCAGAAACTAACTGGAGCTCACAGGCCACGCCCATGCGATGACTGACAGCTGCCTTGGCCAATCAGAAGACCGGATGTGGTTTTGGAACATTTTAAAAGTGCTCATGTGACCACGCCCATTCGACAAAGTAAATATAAATAAAAAAACAGTAAGATGTGTCAGAGGATCTGTGGTGGCCAAAAGTCTGTGGACAGCTGTCTGTCAGGACACAAAAAGAAGAAGGTTTAAACTTTATTGATCAGGAAGAGACAACAGACCAAACTTCAGTCATCTCATTATGGAGGACACTTTCAGAGGACAGTCAAAGCATCGCCGTGACAACCATCTGTGAGACAGTTCAGTCTTCTTCTCATCCTTCGTTTAAACATCACTGTCCCCTGTGACAAACTGAGCCATACAAAAACATGTTGTCAATAAAGTTTTCGTACAGGCCTGTCTTCTTCTGTGGCACCTCCAGGTGAACGGCTCCGTCACCTGGAGAACTACATAAAAAGGTTCCACGTCCTCATCCTCTGCTCTGGATTTTATCTCCTCATCAATCCGAAACTGCAGCGATTTTACACTCTGATTTTATACCCATTAAATATTAATAATTATCAACAGTGTTTATTATTATAATTATTATTATTATTATCATTATTACTATTGTTATTATTGTTGCTGTTGTTAAAGTGTTTCATCCTGACGTGTCAGTTTAAATTTAATATTCATCAGTTTAACTTCAGGATGGTTTCATGTGTTTCTGCTGTTTGTCTCCCTCTGCTGGTCGCTCTTTGCAACTGCAGTATATGTACAGGAAATACACACTCAACGGCCCCTTTATTAGGTACACCTTGCTGGTACCTTATTGTCCCAAGCAGGAAATTTGTCTTGGGCACATAGTGCAACATGGCTGCACGGCAGATACAACCATCAAGACACACAGAAGACAACCATGTAGTAAAGGAAGGCGCAGATTTGAATAGTGCAATTAGGACTACTGGATGAAATAAATACATCAACTTTATCATATCAGGTAAGGCTAAAAGAATAAAAGCTCCTTAACATTGCACTAGCCCAGGAGGTCATCATAAAAAGTGCAATAAAAAACCTGTAGTAGAAATAGTGCAGATAAAACACAGTAGTGCAAATTAAACTGTCGCAAATAAAAACTAAAGTGCCAGTAGGAGTGTACCAAGTGTGCAACAGGTCAATAGCAGCCCTGCTCTGCCAGGGAGACACCGCAGGGCCAACAGATGGAGAGAGTGGCATAACCACGGGAAGATTACAAGAAGAAAAAAAACATTTTTTGAGGGAGGTGTCAGGCAGGGGATCCGCAGCCATGAGCCTCCCCCCAGATGTCCAGATGGAAGGAATACGGGGGCAATGGATCCACAGCAGTAGGCCCCCAACCGCCCTGACCGGGGTGGGGGTGGGACTAGGGTAGTGGATCCACAGCAGAAGGCCCCCCCACTACCCTAGTAGGGAGAGGAGAGGGGTAGGAGGGGCAAGAGGGGACTGCTCCTCCCGTGGCGGTACTCCTCCACCACCGAGGTCAGGGGCTGCCTTCTCCCCGTGGCGTCCAGCTGCTAGGCTGCGGCCATCAGCACCTACCCGCTGGATGTCACTGCTCCTCCCGTGGCAACACACCTCCAGCACCGTGGTCGGGGGCTGCCTTCCCATGTGGAGTCCAGCTGTTAGGCTGTGGCCGTCGGCGCCTACCCGCTGGATGTTCCTGCTCCTTCCGTGGTGGCACACCACCACCCCTGCGTAAAGGGGATACCTTCTCCGGCTGACTGGCCAACTGCTCGGCTCACGCTTCTCTGTTGCTGCCCCTTTAGGCACTGGTCTTCTTCACCACACCAGTGCACTGCCGTCGTGTAGCACTCGGACAGCTACTGAATGTGAGCTGGTGTTCGTTAGCTCTGGTGTTCATGTTGTCTCCCGGTGTGGTGTAGGGGCATACAACCATCTAAACTGACTAAACTTAGACCCAATAATGCTAACTGCACAACGAACGGACTACGTGTAACAACAGAAATAACGTAGAAACATAAATAAATGCAAAAAGTGCAATATGCAGTCGCAGCACTACGGCCCAGGTCGCCAGCAGAGCAGTGCCCCGGAAGAACATTTCTTGGTGTCACAGATTCAACAAGGTGCTGAAACATTCCTTAGAGATTTTTGTCCATATTGACATGATGACATCACACAGTTGATCCATCATGTTCCAGCACATCCCAAAGGTGCTCTATTGGACTGAGATCTGGTGACTGTGGAGGCCATTGGAGTACAGTGAACTCATTGTCATGTTTGAGATGATGTGAGCTTTGTGACATGGTGCGTTATCCTGCTGGAAGTAGCCATCAGAAGATGGGTACACTGTGGTCATAAAGGGATGGACACGCTCAGCAACAATACTCAGGTAGGCTGTGGTGTTTAAACCATGCTCAGTTGGTACTAAGAAAATCTCCCCCACACCATTACACCACCAGCAGCAGCCTGAAGCGTTGATAGAAGGCAGGATGGATCCATGCTTCCATCTGAATGTGGTTTTTCCAATCTTCTATTGTCCAGTTTTGGTGAGAAAACCCGTGTGAATTGTAGCCTCAGTTTCCTGTTGTTAGCTGACAGGAGTGGCACCTGGTGTGGTCTTCTGCTGCTGTAGCCCATCTGCTTCAAAGTTGGACAAGGTGTTGTTGCTTCAGAGATGGTCTTCTGCACACCTTGGTTGGAACCAGTGCTTATTTGACTTCCTGTTGCCTTTCTATCATCTTGAACCAGTCTGGCCATTCTCCTCTGACCTCTGGCATCAACAAGGCATTTTGGCTCACTGCATATTTTCTCTTTCTGGGACCATCCTCTGTAAACCCTAGAGATGGTTGTGCTGAAAATCCCAGTAAATACTCAGACCAGCCCGTCTGGCACCAACAACCATGCCACGTTCAAAGTCACTTCAATCACCTTTCTTCATCATTCTGATGCTCCGTTTGAACTTCAGCAGCTCGTCTTCATCACGTCTACATGACTAAATGTTAATGAGCTGCTGACACCTGATTAGCTGATTAGCTATTTGTGTTAAATTGCAGCTGAACAGGTGTCAGGTGCCTAATTTTTAATTTAATTTAATTTAATTATTTGCATACAAGAAAAATAGTACAGTATGTCAATAAGAAGAAACAGGATACATACAGTATTGACACATATAAAAAACGATGACTTAAAAGAGAAAAAAAAAACTGTGCGGGAGGAGCCAAAAAAAACCCCTTAGGGCTTGTCAGGTGGCCCTCCTAATGTAAAACATTCATCTTAAAACAAAGCAAAAGCAAAACATAAGCCTACATCAAGACATGTGGACAAATGTGTGATTCAGCTAAGAGGACAAAAAATAAAACAAAACGAATAATGTAAGAATAATGAATACCGCAGATAAAGGCAGAGAGTGATTATGATGGATCAACAAAAAGTGAATGGTTTGTTTCTTAAATGAATAAAGGCTGGTGCAGTTTCTAATATGACACAGTAAATTGTTCCAGCAGAGGGGACCTCTGTATCTAATGGAAAATTGGGAAAAAGTGGGATGAAGGTTATTAGCTGACCTTTTGTTGTAGTGATGTACTTTGGAATTATACAAAAATATATTTTGAAAACAGACTGGCAGTAAATTGTGAGTAGATTGAAAAACAAATAAACAAATCTGCAAATAGTTAACATCGAAAATAGGGAGGATCCTTAATGATTGAAACAAAGGTGTTGAACTAGAAAATATATTGGAGAATGTTATCATTTTGAGAAAACGTTTTTGCAGAGAGAAGGTACAGTTGAGGTTGCTTTTAAAGGTGCTAGCCCAAACAATATTACAATATGCTATGTATGGATAGATCATTGTGTAATACAAATTAAGAAGGATTTTTCTTGATAACAGGTGCTGTATTCTTCTGATGACTCCAATATTCCTTGCTATCTTACCAGAGATGAAAGTTAAATGATTTTTCCAAGTGAGTTTATTGTCTATTAGAATTCCAAGAAATTTAGTGACTGTAACCCTTTCTAAGATATTATTGGCAATATATATGTTTGGAAAAATGTTTTTGGGTTGTATGTTCCTTGGCATAAACAACATGTATGAACTTTTCTTAACATTGAGTGATAATTTATTTGCCTTAAACCAGCTCAACTTTGGTCAGTTCCATGTTCATTTCTGATGCTAATTTCTGTTCATCTCTACCAAACAAAATGAAAAATAATTTTGATGATATATAAATCATTAATGTTAATAAGAAAAAGTAATGGTCCCAGAATTGATCCCTGCGGCACACCACAAGAAATCGATTTATAATCTGATGAGACATTATTCCATGATACAAATTGCTTTCTTGCTGACAAATAATTTTTGAACCACAGCAGATCAGTTCCACTTAGACCATAAAGAGAGAGTTTCTGTACTAAAATGTCATGGTTGACTGTATCGAATGCCTTCGATAAATCAACAAACACTCCAAGTGTAAATTCCTTTTCATCACGGGTCTTATAGATGTTATCAAAAAGTTGGGTGAGAGCCATTGAAGTGGAATAATTCTCTCTGAAACCATACGGATGAGCGTAAAGAATATTATCTTCACTGAGATATCTAAACAAGCGGTTGTAAGCCAGTTTTTCCAATACTTTGAAAAGACATGGAAGAATGGATATGGGTCTGTAATTGGACAATAGGGATGGATCATCTGCTTTAAAGAGGGGGATGACTTTAGCCCATTTTAATTGGTCTGGAAATACACCAGTTTTAAGAGAAAGATTAAAAATATGAAGGAGTGGTTTGGAGATGTATGGAAGGCATTTTTTGAGTATTGAAGATTTCAGCTCATCATGACCTGGTGCAGTTGATTTAAGTTTGCTCACAATATAAACAAGCTCAGTCTCACTGATAGGTTGAAATCTGAACATAGAGGAGGGGCACTTAATTCCAGAGATGTAAATAAGTAAAGGACCAATATTCACAAAAAAGGTATTAAATTCATTAGCTATTTCAAAAGGATCCGAAATAATTTTGTCCACCTCTTTAAATTCCCTTTGAACGGACACACTATCAGTTTTTTTATTTATAATTTCATTGATGATCTTCCATGTAGTTTTCATATCTTTCTGAGAGTCTGAAAATTTGTTCACATAAAACGTGCGTTTAGATGACCTCAGCAGATGATTCAATTTATTTCTATATGTTGTGTAACGGTTCAAGAAG
>NC_065516.1:37421146-37421826 GCF_006386435.1 Epinephelus moara | reverse complement strand
TCATCATCATCATCATCATCATCATCACCACCACCATCACCACCATCATCATCATCATCATCATCATCACCATCATCATCATCATCATCATCATCATCATCACCACTATCATCATCAATCATCATCATCATCATCATCATCACCATCATCATCATCATCATAACCATCACCATCAGTCATAATCATCCCTATCATCATCATTATCATCATCACCACCACCACCACCACTACCATCAATCATCATCATCACCGTCACCATCACCATCAATCATCATCATCATTATTATCATCATCATTATCACCACCATCACCATCATCATCATCATCATCATCATCATCACCATCATCGCCATCATCACCACCACCATCATCATCACTATCACTATCAGTCATCATCATCATCATCATCACCCTCAATTATCATCATCATAATCATCATCATCACGATCATCATCATCATCAGCATCATCATCATCATCATGACCATCAATTATCATCATCATCATCATCATCATCATCATTATCATCATCACCACCACTATCATCACAATCATCATCATCACCATCACCATCATCACCATCACCATCACCATCAATCATCATCACAATCATCATAACCACTGTCATCACCATCATGATCATCACCATCACCATCAATCATCATCATCATCATCATCATC
>NC_065516.1:37419413-37420646 GCF_006386435.1 Epinephelus moara | reverse complement strand
CAGGTTTTCCCCAGAAAGTTTGCCAATTATTAACATAATAATAGCGTAATAGCGCTCCTATTTCGTTGTTTTCATTTAGTTTTTAATGAAATTGAAAAAATTTATATGTGATTGAGGTTAAGGCAAGCCCGGCGCCAGGATGAAGTTACTGAGGGGGCCGTTAAAAATTACGAGGGGGCAAATCTTTATTATGCAACATAGGTTCACAGTGAGTTATAAAGAGCGCACAGATGTGCGTAATAGTTGCGCATAATGACAGCTCGTCGCTGGTGAAACACAATAAACTGCATGTCTTCTTTCATGTTTGTCTCATGACAGATGGAGCTGACAGACAGACAGACAGGTGGAGCAAGCGGCAAATTGGTATGAAAGCTGGTTCAGGGCATATTCGTCCATTTATGAATAAATATGGAGTGGAAACGCTCATGCATGTGCACCAAGTTCCTGTGTTGACATCCTGTCGCTAAGCTACATCTTCTTCTTCTTTTTCTTCTTCTTCTACTGTTAAATGGGGTCCCGCGGGACCCAATCCCAATGGGGCCCTCTATGTCAGAGTATAAAAGTTACCCGGGCCATGGCCCCCCTGGCCCCCCCGGTTCTGCAGTATATGCTTTGGAGTGAGACCAGGCTCATCCCTCGTGATCGTGTCCTGCCGCGAAAACATGGCAACTTTCCATATATTAGTTAAATTATGCCTGAAATTGCCGTCCCATCAGGTTTCCTGCAACAATATAATGTTGCTTTTAGAAANGGCCCTCTATGTCAGAGTACAAAAGTTACCCGGGCCATGGCCCCCCTGGCCCCCCCGGTTCTGCAGTATATGCTTTGGAGTGAGACCAGGCTCATCCCACGTGATCGTGTCCTGCCGCGAAAACATGGCAACTTTCCATATATTAGTTAAATTATGCCTGAAATTGCCGTCCCATCAGGTTTCCTGCAACAATATAATGTTGCTTTTAGAAAAAGAAAGTCAGGATTTTATTTTATACAACAGTTAGTTCCGACCGAGTAATTTGATTGGACGAGAGGCATTCCGTGAGTGCTGATATAGAGTATAACCTCCCTGGGACATGTAACAGTAAAATCACTCCGCTCACAGGTGTTATAAATATAAATACAACCGTTAATTAACCAGCTGTCACACTCACTACATTGACACAAACTGACACTATAGCGTTACACCAAGAAGATGGATATTTTCCCCAAAATCACATTTGAATTAAATTCTGAGTG
>NC_065516.1:37413563-37418742 GCF_006386435.1 Epinephelus moara | reverse complement strand
GCTAACGTCTACACTGATGCTAACGTCTACACTGGTGCTAACGTCTACACTGGTGCTAACGTCTACACTGAGGCTAACGTCTACACTGGTGCTAACATCTACACTGATGCTAACGTCTACACTGATGCTAGCACGTGTCACCTTTAACACAAGACCAAACATGTATGTTTGTAACAACCTCGCACCTGCACACGATTATTCTTTTGATCAGTTCCGAGCAGAGAGGAAGTTAAAGCTACCACAACGTCTCATTTCCTCCTACATCATCAGTGGCGCCCTCCTGACGTTAGCTAGCTCAGTGGTGCTAGATGAGCTAGCTAACGGTGCTCACTTCCTCTTGCGCAGCGATACAGGACACACGGAGACATGATACCTGACACACCTGAACTATATCCGACAGTAATGATCAGCATTGATTGGTGTCTGTCAGTACTGATCAGTGTCTGTCAGTATTGATCGCTACAGTATTGATCAGTATCTGTCAGTATTGATCAGTGTCTGTCAGTATTGATCAGTACAGTACTGATCAGTGTCTGTCAGTATTGATCAGTATCTGTCAGTATTGATCGGTACAGTATTGATCAGTGTCTGTCAGTATTGATCGGTACAGTATTGATCAGTATCTGTCAGTATTGATCAGTGTCTGTCAGTATTGATCGGTACAGTATTGATCAGTATCTGTCAGTATTAATCGGTACAGTATTGATCAGTGTCTGTCAGTATTGATCAGTATCTGTCAGTATTGATTGGTACAGTATTGATCAGTATCTGTCAGTATTGATCGGTACAGTATTGATCAGTATCTGTCAGTATTATCAGTATCTGTCAGTATTGATCGGTACAGTATTGATCAGTATCTGTCAGTATTGATCAGTATCTGTCACATCTGTCAGTATTAATCTGTATCAGTATTGATTATTTTTAGTATCGTAGGTGTGATCAATAGAAAAACACAAACCACAGAATAGAATGAAATAGAATCTAATCTCACCGTTGGAGCTGCGACTGCTTCATGTTTCTCTTCTTTTCTCCTCATATTCATCGTCTTGCTCCTGCTCCGATGTTTCCTCCTCTTTAAATCCGTCCTCCTCTCATCGTCTCCTCCTGTCGTCTCCGCGCTCTGCTTTCCCCCTCCTCCTTCTCTCTCTCTGTCTGTATGAACCTCTCTCCCCCTGCTCCTCCTCCTCCTCCTCTCTCCATCCTCTGCTTGTTCTGCAGTGATGTTGAGTGTAAATGAATCTCCTCCTCCAGCAGAGACTGAGAGACAGGTTCCTCCCACTGACACTGAAAACACCACGCTACCTGTCTGTCTGAATGGCTGTGTCTCCTTCTAATCATGTCTCTGTAAACCTGTCTCAAGTCTAAACTTCCAACTGTTCACCTGACTGTCTCTCTCTACCTGTCTGTCTCTTTACCTGTCTGTCTCTCTACCTGTCTGTCTCTCCACAGTCAAGTTTTCACCAAAATTTAGCTCAAAATAAACTGAATATCCAGAAAACTGAAGTCTTGTCTCATCCACTGCTGTTGTGTGAATATAATGTTCAGAGAGAGCTGGTCGGAGCGCGAGAAGAGGAGGTGGAGCTCAGACTACAGAGAACATGATGGAAAATATTCCCACAGTGTCCTCATCATGTTTTCAGATCTTCATCATCATTTATTCACTCAGTCTGCGTCTGATTTGATCCACACAGACACTGTTACACCTCACAGAGATTTACACTCAGCTGTCTGTCTGTCTTACTGATCTAGACCCTCTGATCCTGGATCTGCTGTGAATCCTTCTCTCTCTGTCTCCGAGCAGCAGTGGGTGACTCTGGGATGTTGCTGTTGCTAGGAGACGGAGGCAGTGCAGCTCTGCAGCATCTGAATAATTTGTTTCTGTACAATGGTTCACTGAGGAAGTTTGTCCCTGCTGAGACTCCGTATGTGCTGCATCAGATCTTCTTCGCAACCTTCACAGACTCTTCATCATCTGCTGTGAACTCTGGGTAACGTCTGTCATATTAACAACATCTGCTGCGCTCAGTGACCTCAGGAATGATTCGTCAACACTTTGTCAAATTGGCACCATGAAAAGAATCGTCTGTTGAAGACTGGTACCCAGATGGCCTGAATACACAATCTATTTCTAAAAGTATTAATGGCTTTTTTATTAAACAGTGAAACACGTCTAAGGAAATAAAATCACCATCATCATCCAACACGCACCGGATTTACAAAGGTCCAGTTTGTGCCACATCGAGCTCTGGTGCTCATAGTGCCTGTTTACGAATGCACCCAACTGCTGACCAATCAGGTTCACGTACTGACATTCTGTTGCCAGGCAGAAGAATAAACATGGCAGAGAGCGGGACACTGAGACCACAGTGGCTGATGGTCATATGATCTTCAGGAGAGGCAACAACGTGAAATCACTGCCCCGCTGGTGCGACCAGTTCATCCTGAACACGAGTGTGCAGTGACTCAACATCACAACATCTGAGGATGGACGCTGACGCCAATGGATGATCTCCAGTTTGGAAAGAACCAGCTGTCTCTGAAGTCCACCACACAGGACCGCGGACTGGAGAAGACAACGCTCGATTTAGAGCCGAGAGACTCAGGGCAAAAGTGGCGAGAACACGACCAGAACCAGGAGACCAGCAGGTTGTGGGGAGGATGTTGTCGGGTAGGATAGGACAACACCACAAAGACAGAAAGAACACATCTGGTGATCTCAGAAGTGGTCCAGATCAAAGCAGTGAGACAAGATGGACAAACTGGGAGTGTGTTGTCCCCAGGGTCAGTGGTTGGACTGAGATGAAGCGTTGTTAGCTTCACTGATGAGCCCTCCTGAGTCCCAGCAGCCTCTGCCTGTAACACTGCTCCAAAGACGCTGATCTGAAGTTGATCTTGCAGCACTGAGCAGTGAAAATGTGGCTCCAGCTCAGGGTCAGCACAGGTGGAGATGTCATGGGTCCTGAGGAAGGTGGCCGAGGTCCTGGAGGCAAACAACCATTCCTCAACACCACCACCGCCGATCCACTTCCTCCAATAGAGAAGTGGGAGACAGACTAGAGGAAGGCCGGTTGACGATCAAAGCCGGCAGACAGTGAGCAGTGGACTTATGGACAAAATGAAGAGAAACAATCCAAGAATGGACGCATATTCAGACTTCATCAGTGCGTCTACATGTACATGAACCCCTCCACCTGATCACCAGCAATGAGAGACAAGAGCAAGAGGACATTTTACACAGTCTTTTACTTTGACCGGTGTCTGCCTGTCGCCTCCACTTCCACCTCGCAGAGCAATTGAGTTGGAGAGAAAATTTCCACCACAGACTGTAATAGTTCAGCATTTCCACGACTTTTCCGTCCAAGCTACCCACTATATTAACTATTTTATTACAAAAACACAAGAGTCCAATTCTCCATTGGTCCACAAGTGAGACGCTTTTGCCGCCGCCGTTGCTGTTACCACATGACCAAGGTAACAGCCACGCCTGCGCAGATAGTCGGTGGCCCTCAATAACGGGGATGATGTGTATATGTGCCACAGTTTCCCAATTTCTTTTGGAGCACTTCTCCTCACATATTCGGGTTAAGGTGGAGGTCAAGCTAAAAACTTTGTGAGAGAGCTGCTCGTAGGATTGTTAGAGAGGCAGAGTGGTGGTGCACTGTTCTACTGGGCAGACACACCTGGACAGGTATGACCTTCATGGAAGAGTCATCAGAAGAAAACCTTTCCTGTGTCCTCACCACAACATTCAGACTCAGAGTTTTGTGAGACATCGATACAAGACTGATGCTTTTTGGAAGCACGTCCTGTGGACACTTTCTGGACACAATGAGCAAAGGGACACTTGTCCACCTGTTACAGACGGGGGTGGATGGATGAGACTAAGGGACAATGATCTGTAACACAACTCCAAATCCACAAAGGACGACCTCAAGAGGAGCCAGCTGAAGGTTTGGCCACGCCCCTCACAGTCCCCTGACCTAAACATCATTAAACATCTGTGGATAGAGCTCAAAAAGCAGAGCATGAAGACGACCCAAGAGGAAATCCTCCAAACAATAACTGAAAGACTCTGAGCTGGAGACAAACAGGGGGCGCTACTGAGCAGTGACCATGCAGAGGGCCAAACCTTGGCTTGAGGCCCTTTTTATTTTTTGTTGTTTTGAAACTGTAAAAAGATTAAATGAAAAAGTCATCTTGCTTAAAATGTTGAAGAAATGTGTCATCATTAAGTTCATGTCTTTTGGAGATCAGTTTATCTTCTACTCACTGAACTACTCATAGTAAACCAAGTTTTGACCAGGGACCCAGACTTTTGAATGCCACTGTATGTATGTAGCACCTTACCAAACCCAGGTTACAAAGTGCTGTACAAAAGGAAATAGGTAAAAAAAAAAAACAAGGTATAACAATGACATTACAAAAGGAAAAAACAGCACCAAAAGAACCCCAACAAAACAAAGCAAAGACACATTTAACAGAATCACGGCTCATAACAGAGCACATGATTCAAGCAAAGAACAAAGATGGGTTTTCAGCTGTGTCTGACCTGATCCCTGGGGAAGCCCTCCACAGCCTGGGACCAGGACAGCAAACGCACAGTCCCCTCGTTCAGGCCCTGTTCAGAGGATCTGAGGGGCTGAGCCAGGGGATATGGCAATTCACTAATATACTGTGGAGCAAGATTATTCAAAGCCTTGTGGGTGAGGAGAAGGATCATGAAATGAATCCCAAATTTGATCTGCGGCCAACGAAGCAACTTGAGAACCGGGATGATGTGAGAGCGTAATGATAGAGTCCAGAGTTTTGGACTAACTGTAACTGTGTAAAAGCGTCTTAGCTTAGGCGGGACAAAGTAGGGTTAGGGCCAAAGACGCCGCAGCCCAGCGGTCTCTCAGACTACCGACCGGTGGCACTGACGTCACATATCATGAAGACCCTGGAGAGACTTGTCCTGGAGCAGCTCAGGCCTATGGTCAGGCCGCACCTGGATCCCCTCCAGTTCGCCTACCAGCTCCGGATTGGAGTTGAGGATGCCCTCATTTACCTGCTGAACCGCATCTACGCCCACCTGGACAAGCCGGGGAGCACTGTCAGGGTCACGTTCTTTTACTTCTCCAGTGCTTTCAATACCATCAGGCCTGCTCTACTGGGTGACAAGCTGACGGCGATGCTGGTG
>NC_065516.1:37408772-37412851 GCF_006386435.1 Epinephelus moara | reverse complement strand
TTTATGTTAATGTCTACTTTAATATTCTATTTTATTCTATTTTATTCTAATGTCTACTTTAATATTTTATTTAATTAATATTTTATTTTATTTTATTTTATTTTAATGTCTAGTTTAATATTTATTTTACTTATTTCATTGTCTATTTTAGTATTTTATTTATATCTTCATCTTTATCTCTTGTTTCCATTCATGCTGTATTTCTATTTCTACTTTGCACGGAGCATTGGAACAAAAAAAATTTCCCCCCGGGGATTAATAAAGTATTCTGAATCTGAATCTGAATCTGAAGTGGGAGGACACAAAAGCATGGATAACTGTTTCTGACTGCTGGAGGATAAAAGTACTTTTGCAATATTTCTGAGGGGAAAGTTGCAGGACTGAAAAAGCGACTCCTTTTTAACAAAACACTTTGTATTTGTGGCCAACGAACCAAGGTGCTGGACGATGTCATTAGAGACCTGATCGGGGCGAAATCCAGAACTTCAGTTTCACTGGGATTTAACTGAAGAACATTTTGAGACATCCAGTCACTGATCTCGGCCCGACACTTGTGCAGAGCAGGTGGATGTGAGAGGTCACTGGGCTTAACAGAAAGGTAAAGCTGTGTATCATCAGCGTAGCAATTATAAAACATGCAACCAAACTGACGTATTAAGTGCCCTAAGGGGAGCATATATGATAAAAAGAATAAATAAAAAAAACTGGTCCAAGAACTGACCCCTGAGGAACCCCACTGGTTAAAGGAGCACAGGTGGACACCTTTTTCATCAGTGGACGCCAGGAACTTCAATAAGAGGAAACCCAGTTTAATTCTACACCAGATATCCGTCCCCATATTCAAGTTCAAGTTCAAGATATCTTTATTGTCCCCGAGGGGCAATTTGTGGTGCAGCCAGCAGGAGAACAACAGAAATAACAATGACAATTACAGCTCAAATAAGCAATCCACAAAATACAATAGAAAATAACAATAAATAGTAAAAAAAACAAACATAAAAAGGTAAAGTGCCCACAGTGCATGCAATACGCCTTAAAATGGCTTTAAAAAGGCTAAAAATCATCCATTATTTAAAAGGCCAATGGCTGCTGGAACCCAGGACTTTTTAAATCTGCCTGTCCTACGTCTGGGCATACAAAATCTGCGTCCAGATGGGAGCAGTTGGAATTCTGATGCCAGGGGATGACTGGGGTCGAGGGACCTAGTTTTGTGTAAAAGAGAGATGTCTGTCAGAGGAGTACCAGCAATTTTACTGCACACTTTGACAATGCCCTGAAGTCTGTTGCGGTTCTTCAAGCTGATTGACTCGAACCAACAGATGAAAGCAAATGTAATAACAGATTCAATAAAACAGGCATAAAACATTCTCATGAACCTAGTGTCTATGTTCAAGTTCCTGAGCTTGCGTAAAAAGTACATGCGCTGGTTGGCAATCACTGTACCGAGGTATTTGTACCGCTGGACCCTCTCTACAGCTTGTCGATCAACAGGGGAGCAGTGGCTGCACTGGACTTCCCAAAATCGATCATCATTTCCTTAGTTTTGGAAACATTAACGAGAAGGAAAGACGACTTGCACCACTGAATGAATTCCTTCTCTACAGGGCCAGGCATAGGGTCGTCATGACTAAGGAGGGACACGATCACCGAATCACCGGCAAACTTTATAATATGACGCTTCTCATGTGAACTCTGACATAAATTCGTGTGTGTCACAAATAAGAGTGGCAAGAGAACGCATCCCTGAGGTGAGCCAGTGGAGGAGAAGAGAGTGTCAGACAAGACGCCATTGACCCTCACACGTTGTGACCTGACCCAACAACAACCAGTAAATCAGACCCCTATCGATATTATAGCTTACAAGATGCTCGGCTAAGATATGTGGCTGAATACAGTTAAAAGCAGATGTAAAATCGATGAGGAGCAGATGGACAAATTTTTTAGCACCATCTAAGTGCGCCGTTATCATATTGCCACGGGTCCATATGTCCAACAGATCATTAAAATAGTGTGATCAATTATGTCCAAGGCCACAGACAAATCTAACAGAACTCAGACAGCACTTTTTTCTTGGTGCAGCTGCATGAAAATATATTTTTGTGACCCTCCGCAGAGCTGTCTCGGTACTGTGATTCTGACGGAAGCCATATTGGTATTTGTAAAAAATTTAAGCTGTGAGCCTCAGGCTGTGATTGAAAAAGTATAACTGTTGCTTTATAACATGGAGATGTCCCGAGGGTTAATGAAGGGGAACATGTCCCCCCCGCCGCCCGCTGATGACCTGATGGTAACCTTACCTGTGTTCCCCGGTGGAAATGTTCTTACCTTCACAGTCAAACTACTGACATCCAGTGAAACAATATTAGCCAGTCCCTGTGAACTCTGCACGACCTTACCATGTATTTCCAATAACCACTTTACTGCAAATATGACTTTTTAAAACGAGTAAAAAAATGACAGTCTCTCTCTCTCTGACACACACACACACACACACACACACACACACACACACACACACACACACGGGGCCGCCCCTTCCTAAACGCAGAACACGTGCTGTGCGTAGGGCCTCGTCTTCCATGGGGGGCCACATTTTGCGCGAGGGGACGCATTTGCGCATATGCGCAATGGATGTGCATATGCGCTACTGTGAGGCAGGCAGAGAATCAGCTCGAGGAAGGAGAGAAGAGACCTGTAATCTAACTGCGCATGCGTCCCTGCAATGACTGACAGCACTCGACATCTGACCAATCAGAGGGGTGCGCCGGCAGGCACTTGCAGAGCTGCAGCAGGTGAAGAGTTGTCGACATGTCGTCCAAAAGACATCACGAGTCAGGAGCGAGCAAGAGGGAAAAAAAGGCAAAACAAGAGGAAGCTCGTGCTTCACTTGAAGGTGGGTATGTTGTTGAAAGAAAACTTTGTGGCACAAACATCTAAGCTGCTACTCATTAGATAGGAATCTCTGTCTAGACTGGAGAATTTTTTTTTTCCAGCGGCCCTGATTAACATTTATTGAATGTCTTGTTAACGCCCTATGCATTCACCTCTGATGAAAAGCAGTGGTAAAATGACCAGCTGGTGGTCGTATAAATTGATAGGCTATAAACTTTAGCCAATATATAATATATTGGCTAAGGTTTATAGCCTATCAATATATGTTGTTAATCTAAGTTTTCGACTATTTTTATGGAGGTAAATGTCGCCATCTGTTGGTGAATTTAATTCATAACAGTCAGCTTTTGAGGAGACAGAGAAATACTGATTGAAATGAGTGTGTAACTGATGCATTTGTTGACAGAGGGAACTAAACTTGAATGTAAAGTTTGAAATATCAGTCTGTTTGATCCTGAATTAGTATGTTTTCTTAGGACTGTAGTCTGTACATAATAATAATAATGATAATAATGTAATAATAGATAGCAATAGTAGTAGTTTTTTGTTAATATTTGTATAAGTAGTACTACCAGACCAGTACGGTCATTTTGTACCTATGATATATTTGGGATGGGGAGAGGTGGGGGAGGGGGCCTCCAAATAAAATTTTGCTTAGGGCCCCAATTTGGTCAGGGGTAGCCCTGCACACACACACACACACACACACACACACACACACACACACACACATCTCTTTTCCACCAACAGGAAACCAGAAACGTTCCATTTATCACACCTCTTTTTTTTTTTAATATGTTTAATGTGTGTTTAATGTGTGTTTAATGTGTGTTTAATGTGTTTAATGTGTGTTTAATGTGTTTAATGTGTGTTTAATGTGTGTTTAACGTGAGTTTAATGTGTGTTTAATGTGTTTAATGTGTGTTTAATGTGTTTAACGTGTGTTTAATGTGTTTAACGTGTTTAATGTGCGTTTAACGTGTGTTTAATGTGTTTAACGTGTGTTTAATGTGTTTAATGTGTGTTTAATGGGTGAATGTTGTGTTTAATGTGTGTTTAATGTGTTTAACGTGTGTTTAATGTGTGTTTAATGTGTCTAATGTGTGTTTAACGTGTTTAATGTGTGAATGCTGTGTTTAATGTGTGTTTAACCTGTGTTTAATGTGTTTAACGTGTGTTTAATGTGT
>NC_065516.1:37405765-37407588 GCF_006386435.1 Epinephelus moara | reverse complement strand
AGTCTTAAATGTGGAGACGGTGTCTGCCTCCGGTACCGTAACAGGAAGATGATTCCACAGGAGAGGAGCCTGATAGCTGAAGGCTCTGGCTCCTGATCTACTTTTGGAGACTTTAGGGACCACGAGTAACCCTGCGTTCTCAGAGCGCAGTGTTCTGGTGGGATAATATGGCACTATGAGCTCTCTAAGATATAATATTAATGTGTGAATGCTGTGTTTAATGTGTGTTTAACGTGTGTTTAACGTGTGTGTAATGTGTATTTAATGTGTGTTTAACGTGTGTTTAACGTGTGTTTAATGTGTGTTTAATGTGTGTTTGTAGCCTGGAAATCCAGACTCAAATCTAGAAAGATTTTGAGTCTGACCCTCACCGATACACCCTTCCTTACCCAAGGGGCAGCACTAACTGCGGCATATTAAATGCTGACGCACAGAACTGGATAGCATGATGGCTGCGACACTAAGCAGCCACTAAGCCACCGACGCCCCATGCTTGTTTTTAGGGTGAAACCAAATATGTGCAATGACAGAACAAAAGTTTGCAGGTAATTAATGTGATCCGCCATCTTGCTACTACTGTTTACCTCAGTTATGCCACGCCCTCTGTTGACAACACAGCCTGGACTACAATGGTTCTGATCAAAACTGGTGGAAACACAGGCTGGTTCTCTAGATAGCACCAAGGTTCTAAGAGTCCTGAACGGCACCGGTTCAAGAACCTAAGCTCATGTAACAGTGACAGGGCTAACTGTTAGCATCACACAGCTAATGTTTCCCAACAGTTATTTAACAGCTGTAACGACAGAGTCGAGTCATTTCGGTGTCGGTATGAGACTAACGTCTCCGAGTCGGATGTTACCTGCTGCTGCGAGGCTTCTAACCGAGCAGTAAAACATGACCAGTCCTGATGACATCACGTTGTGAGGCGTTAAGAGCATCACAACCACTTTTGCAATCTGCACTTGCCCCTGCAATTTAATTGCAAACATCGCAATTTTTTCAAAAAGCTGCCATGACGTCAGACATTTCAAAAACAGCCCAGGACATCCTGGAGGGACTGAACAGCTGTTACCTGGTGTTGGGATTCACAGGACCACAGATGATTTATCATTTGGTAAAATCTACACTGTAGATTTCAAGGCTTTTTCCTCTGCATGCTTTGTTCTCCAAACAAAGACAGCTAGGTGACACCCATCTCCACAGGAGGTCTCACCTCACACCTCAGTGAGACTCAAGTCCCAAAACTTGATTGGACAAGACCTTTACAGGGACATGTGACTCTGTGATGTCACAGGCATCTGTAGATCTGTGCTCCCTTCCACAGATCTCTTCCTTCTTGCTCCAGCTGTTCAACAGCTCACACCTCTTCCTGGCTGGGCCTGGAACAGCAAAGGCCCAGACCCTGGCTCCTTGCCCCAAACCACTAAAGGGAGGGCAATTGATCACAGACTCTGTTGCAAACACAAGGTTTGCAACCAGCTTTCCAGCAACAAGGAACTAAGTGAGTTAGCACCCAATGTCTAACTCTGCAAGGACCCCGAGCGACCAGCTTCCTTGGATCAGAACCTCTGGAACAAAGGACACAATAAAGACTGCAGCTGAAACCATCTTCCCGGCCTTCTTCTGCCGGCTAACAAAGCAGCACACCACCAAGTGACTCTTTCCTCCATCCACTCAAGGATCGGTAATGTAACAACTGGGCATAGCTTATCACAGCTTTACAGGCTAAGCAAGACTGTTTGACTTGTGTGTGATTTGATGCTGTTCACTGAGTTATTGTTGTGATAGATTGCAGTTAGGTCATTGATTAGTTGGCTTCACCA
>NC_065516.1:37399271-37405573 GCF_006386435.1 Epinephelus moara | reverse complement strand
ATAGTTTAGTGTATTTTATGAGACTGATATCTTTAACTGGCTATCATTTTTCCCTTTACGGGAATGGTGCCCCACGAGGTGATTTAATGTTAATTAAGTCACATTATTTAACATAATTATTAATTATTAATAATAATTATTAATTATTTCCGATAGCCAATTAAATCCCAACATATTTGGTGCCGCCGTGTGAGGTAAATATGTGTTGACCCCAACACTGGACTGTTTGCAGGTAATTCACCTTGTTTCAGCAACCAATGAACCGTCAGCACTCATATCAGATCAGAAACTTTATTCATCTCATCAAACACTGACAGAAAAACTGAACATAAACAGCAGCAGATTGTTGGAAACATGAAAACAACCCACATTTTTAAATTCATGAGCCGTTACCGTGGCGACCTGAGGGAACCCTCTGTTGTATAGATGTTACAAACTGAGCATGTGCAGTAGAGCACCCCCTGCAGGTCTGAGTTCAGCTCCTTCACCTTTATCGAGTGCTGCAGGAATGAGTCCTCAAGCCCAGAGATGAGTTAGCATATTAGCATGTCAGCACTTCCTGTTCCCACATCTTACAGTCGGTGTGGTTTTCTGTGGTTAACACAAGCTGAGGAGACTTTCACACTTAAAATACGTCACTAAGTCCTCACTGTCACACAAGCTTTAAGGGACTGTTCTTTATTTATCAGAGGAGGTGGAGGCTGCAGTGTGACCCTCCCCGAAGCTCCATACACATATTTTTCCTTGATCCTCCCTCTAACATAAATCACTTATTAGATTTTTAAGAGTTATACGTAAGATGAAAAAAGCCTCAGTTTATTTTAACTCTATTTTTGGACAAATCTTAAATGAGACGTAGAATAAAGTGATTTTGATGAAATATCAGTATTTTGAGATCAGATTTGTTTTTTGTTTTTTACAGAAGCTTTTGTCTCATGTTGTGTTCAAGGACCGTCCGAAAATGTGAAAATCTGCTTTTACAGTTTCTGACTGTAAACTGTGTCATTTTGGCATTTTTTACAGAAAACATGTCTTTGGGTTTAGAAGGCATGTTTTCTTTGATGGTAAAATAAATACAAAATACAACCATTTAAATGTGTGCCCCTCCCCCGAGCCTCCGTGAATAATAAACAGTCCCTTATGTGTCTTTTAAAAAACACGGCTGCTAACAGGTGTCCGAATGAGACTACAGAATGTCACTGAACACGACTTTACGGTCTTGTTGTGGTGGTGACGTTAAGTCATGTGACCGTGCTGTAGTTTGTTTGTAGCCCAACGTTGGCTTTTTACTTCTGCTGACTGAATTTAAGGGTCAAAAATCATAACGTGGTGTTTATGAGTGAAAATGATCTCACTGAACAAAACCAGTCAGGGTTAGAAACGTTTCTGTAATAATCCAGAATCCAACAGAACAATCCCGCTGACTGTTTGACCAGGAAACCAGGACGACGCTGACCTCAGAGTCAACCTACAATAAACGTCAACCCTGCAGCACTCAGTGTGACATCACAGTGACATCACCAAGGGGGAGGAGTCAGAGGGAAGTCAGACTTCCTGACAGGTTGTCGGTTTGGATCCCAGCAGGACTGAATGAGGCAGAGAAACACACAGATACAAATATATATTTAAACTTCAAATAGAAATCTATAGAGACACAGTCGATACTCTTCATAATAGAGAATAAAATTATAAATATAAACTCTGGAATTAAAAACGTCGGTCCTGAAAGCTGATGTCGTCTTCTTTTATCTTTTCAGAGCGCTGCTGTCAAAAACTGACCAATCATCAAAAATCCACCACCAGAGGAGGCGGCACTTTGGGATGATGTCACCATCTGTCTTGTCCACAAAGTGACGAAACTTCATTGAACAAAGTCTGCAAAGTAAAATCCTGAGAGGATCCTGAGGAGGAAATGACGTCACATTTTTAAAAATGTCTTTAAAGGGGGCGGAGCCACAGTGTGACGTTATCGACTATTTCGTGTTCCAAAGCCGTGTGCTGATTACGCATGAGCCCTTACACTCGTAAAAAAAAACACGCTGAAACTTTAATACGACAGGAAGAAGAATTCAACAGAGAAAAAAAACTTTTCTTGGTTTTTATTCCGATTTCTCGCTCTGATCATGAAAAACGCCTCGTTATGATACGAGACCTTTTCTCGTAATCGTCGGAATTTTATCACAAGTTTTCTTTGTAATTATGAGTTTTTATTAGACGCATGAGACACTTAAAGGTAATCATAAGACTTCTTGTTATAAAAAGAAAATGAGACGTCTGTAAGATGTGTCCTAAACATAAGATCATTAATTTATCACAATTATGAGATCTTGTCAGGCAGTTATGAGACAGACTGTTGTTGTGATGAGACTTTTAAACTAGGGCTGTCAGCATTACCGCGGTAATTGCGATTCTTTTTTTAAAAATCTGGTTATTTGCATGCTGCTATTTTGTCCCTTCGGTGCACCCTTACTTGTAGTTAAGCTTCCTGCTACAGCAGTGATGTTAGATAAGACACCACTGAGCTTCTGAACGTCTCAGTTCACTTTAAAGCTCCAGACAGCTCAGCTGATAGTCAGCAGTGACCTGCACCTCCAGTCAAACTGAAGTCAAATGTCACTCAAGTTCTGAGCTCACAGGTGATCAGCTGATCAGACTGATGTCAGCGAGTGACCACATCGCCTGAGACAATATAGCGCTATTTAAGAGTGAGACAACCACTACAGACCTGTGGATCAAACTAAATCACACACACTGACTGCAGACCTGGACTTATGTGAGCAGAGGAAAACTCCACTAGCTGCTAGGCTAATTTATACAATGTAAAATGCCACAGGCTTGTGCTAATAACGTTAGCATGTTGTATTTGTTTATAAAACATGTTTAGTATCAGACAGTTGTTTTGTCAGTGAACCTTGTGAGCTGTAATGGAGCCAAATTATGTGCCGTTACCTTTGTTACATGTTGCTGTTGTCCCTGGCTTCATATGAGCAGAGGAAATCTCCACTAGATGCTAGGCTAATTTATACAATGTAAAATGCCATAGGCTTGTGCTAATAATGTTAGCATGTTGTATTTGTGGGGAAATGTGTCCAGATAAAGACAAGTGTTTGTCTGTGAATGCTGCGAGTTATAGTGAAGCTGATTTGTGTTTGAAACTGTTGCTGTGAGGTTGCCCTCTAGTGTTTTGGAGGTGTAACTGCAGAGCGACACAGACACACAGGTATATGATGTATTAGGGGACGTCCCCAGGTGGACATGTTGTGACCAGTCATATGTCTTACTGTTGGGGGGACAATAGTTTGACACTTACAGGACCTGTACGAATCAGAGACAGACACTAAACTGGAACTCCTGAAAAGTGACGATGCCGTCACATGAACCGGATCATTGGACGTCAGTGAGTCGTCAGAATTATATCAGAGTAACTGCACTTTCTCTACTGGAACAGTTTGATCCTTTCCAACAAACAAACAAACAAACAGACAAACACACACACAAACAGTGTATCTGACAGAATCAGCTCTGTGAAGTGGTTCATGCTTTCAGACCTCACTGCTGTAGCAGAGCAGCTCTGGTGTGAAAGACAAAAATCTAAAGGTCGAGATCATAAAGTCAATTTCTTTGATTTCATTTGATTCCCAATCAAAACACTCTGGTCAGCATTATTTCACCTCGTTAATATGGACTTCAAACTGTTACCAAATGCAAAATATTGGAATTTTAAACATGGGATTACAAATGTGATTAATCGAGATTAACGACTAACATGGGATTACAAATGTGATTAATCGAGATTAACGACTGAAACTCAGCCATGAATGGCGATTTAATTAATTAATTATTTGACAGCCCTACTTTAAACGTATTATTGGACATTTCTCAGTGTTTTAAGATGTTTACTAAAAATTATGAGACATCTGTTTTGTCTTTAGTGAATGTATTGTGCCTCTGTGCGTATATACAAGACTTTTTCATTTGATTGATTAACATTGATTTCTTTGCTTGTTGTTTGGGTGTTGACGGGAACTCAGAGCCTCACCGCCTGCAACATGTTTGTAGAGATGTCGGACACACGGGAACATCCTGTCTCTGAATTATTACTGTTGGAGGTTTAGAATTTAGATATAAATTGTCTGTGATGTGTTTTTAGTGTGTTTTAGGTCTCAGCCAATCAGATGGCAGCAGCTGTGTTTACGGAGAGATTTCACAGATTTATTTTTTAATTTTTTTTTGTAAACGAAATAAAACGACTTTTTGGTAATTTCTCCACTTTGTGGCTAACGATGCCACCGAGGACACCTGAGTCCTATTTCAGGCCCACCTGTCTGGTCTGAACGCATGCGTACCAGCTGTGTCTCTTTGGCCTCAACCTCCCAGAATCCTGTGCACAATGGTCCTGGTTTTGGTGAGTCCAGTCTCAGTAGAGTTCACCTGCATTAAGTCCCGCCCTCCAAAGAGACTGAGCCTGAAATGGAGCTCAGGTGTTCACAGGTGACTCAACAAACTTTTGTGCTTGTGTTTGTCTCGTTTGCTTCTGTGTGATGAACATCCAGCATGACGTCACGTGACTGATGCCTACCTGCCGACAGGAACACCTGAGATTAGAGGTGTGACATCAGAAATTTAAATGTCATTGGATGGACAATGAAGCCCCTCCCACAGAACAGAGGATTCCTCAGCATGTGATTGGTTCCTGTCCTCTGCAGCATGTGATTGGTTTCCTTCCTGAGCTTGTGACAGACTCCTGTCCTCGGCGACATGTGACGGACTCCTGTCCTCAGCGACATGTGACGGACTCCTGCCCTCGGCGACATGTGACTGACTCCTGTCCTCGGTGACATGTGACAGACTCCTGTCCTCGGCGACATGTGACTGACTCCTGTCCTCGGCGACATGTGACTGACTCCTGTCCTCGGTGACATGTGACAGACTCCTGTCCTCGGCGACATGTGACAGACTCCTGTCCTCGGCGACATGTGACTGACTCATGTCCTCTGCAGCTTGGGATTGGCTGCTGTCTGCAGCAGCCTGTGATTGGCTCCTGTCCTCCGCGTTTGGCTGCTGTCTGCAGCAGCCTGTGATTGGCTCCTGTCCTCCGCGTGTTTGAACATCAGGATGGAGTTGTAGATTTTGAGGGCGGGGCCAAGTTTGATTGACATGATCCTGACGATGTCCCGCTGGGTGAGTAGGAGAAAGGCCCGCCCATCGATTTGCTAGACAGACAGAAGCAGGAACCAATCAGATCACAGCAGAGTCAATCTAATATGATCTAATCTACAGCAGCTGATTGGTTGTCTCACCTCGTCTCTGAACTGTTTGGCGTGTTCCTCACAGCCAGGAATGGACTCAATGAAGTCTGACACCTGCAGAGAGACAGACAGGTCAAACACACACCTGTCTCTCTCTATCTAGGTTTTCTCTCTTTCTGTGACCTGTCGTTCTGACCTGCTGAACGCTCCAGTGTTGGACAGTCTCGGCCTGGACTCCAGCCACACCTGGCAGCAGTTTGCGGTGTTGCTCCCAGCAAAGCGACAGGTCGCGGCCAGGCTGCGCCGACATGGCTGACAGGAAGACAGACTGGTGGAGGGCAGCCTGCAGACTGGACTCTGCTGCTGGAGAGACAGACAGTCTCTGAAAAACACTAATATTACCTTAGTAACCACACAGCAACACCTTCATGATCTAACACCTGAGTGACATCTAACAAAACCTTAGTAACACCTAACAACACCTTAGTAACCACAAAGCAACACCTTCATGATCTAACACCTGAGTGACATCTAACAAAACCTTAGTAACACCTAACAACACCTTAGTAACCACACAGCAACACCTTCATGATCTAACACCTGAGTGACATCTAACAACACCTTAGTAACCACACAGCAACACCTTAGTAACACCTAACAACACCTTAGTAACAACACAGCAACACCTTCATGGTCTGACACCTGAGTAACACCTCACAACACCTTAGTAACCACATGACAACACCTTAGTAACACCTCACAACACTTTAGTAACCACACAGCAACACCTTCATGGTCTGACACCTGAGTGACACCTAACAACACCTTAGTAACCACATGACAACACCTTAGTAACACCTCACAACACCTTAGTAACCACACAGCAACACCTTCATGGTCTGACACCTCAGTACCACCTAACAACACCTTAGTACCACCTAACAACACATTAGTACCACCTAACAACACCTTAGTACCACCTAACAACACATTAGTACCACCTAACAACACATTAGTACCACCTAACAACACCTCAGTACCACCTAACAACAC
>NC_065516.1:37392494-37397294 GCF_006386435.1 Epinephelus moara | reverse complement strand
CACCTTAGTAACACCTGACAACACCTTAGTAACACCTGACAACACCTTAATAACACCTGACAACACATTAGTAACACCTAACAACACATTAGTAACACCTAACAACACCTTAGTAACACCTAACAACACCTTAGTAACACCTAACAACACCTCAGTACCACCTAACAACACCTTAGTAACACCTGACAACACCTTAGTAACACCTGACAACACCTTAGTAACACCTAACAACACCTTAGTAACACCTAACAACACATTAGTAACACCTAACAACACCTTAGTAACACCTAACAACACCTTAGTAACACCTAACAACACCTCAGTACCACCTAACAACACCTTAGTAACACCTGACAACACCTTAGTAACACCTGACAACACCTTATTAACACCTAACAACACATTAGTAACACCTAACAACACATTAGTAACACCTAACAACACCTTAGTAATGTGGTGCATATTTAACACCATGTTACTCGTGCAAGTTCAAATGGTAAAATATTTGTTTGTTGATTTGTTTCATACGCGCAAATAACCACATGATCATTGCTGTCATTAATTTGGTTACAATTGATATTTAGGGGGAATGGCAGTGAGAACAGTCACAGTAAGGTGAACATATTTCGGAGGATAACACAGCTGTATCATGTACAATCAGCTTGTATGGCTGTTTCAGAGCAGCACAGCTCATTGGGCCAGATCTGCTGCTTTTGTGGTTACACACACAAAACGTGAATCTGTGTGTGTCTGTGAATGTTCCGTACATGATATGTTGAATTTAGACTTTTTCAGATGTTCTCTTAACTGCACTCCGAACAGGGATTAAGGTGTGAATGTGTCTTTGAGTGTGTGTGGGCGAGGCTTTACCAAGGGTCACCTGTGAACAGCACCTTTTACACATTGAGTGAAAAGACCCCTTCCACTGCCAAGTTTATCCCAAAACAACAGCACATTAGACAGACATTTAATTGTCCGGTTTAAAACTTGTTTGCTTGCTGCTGAAAATGTCTGGCCCATCAACATCTTCTGCTTTTAAAATCCAGCCATATTTAATTTGTAATTGAACAGCCCAGATGTGAAGGAGAGGACTACATCTAACATGGCTGCCAAAATGAAGGGTGACGAGGACCAGCAGAAACCCCTTCGACCCTGAGCAGTGACAGAGGCATCATGTGACCCGTGACTGAGCTGAGAGCCTGCAGTCCTTCAGAGGGTAAAACACACCCAACACAGTAGTTACCATGGTGAGCTGTATCCATGGAAACAGCCACTTCATCTGCCTGCTGTTTCCATGGAAACACAATGAGGAGAGAGACAGAGTGAAGGAGGGAGGGAAGGGTTGGAGGAAGGAGGGAAGTTGTGGATGACAGTCCAACAGTGTTTTTATCGAAGTGACCCTTAACACCTGTACCTGACTGTGACCTCATCATCATCCAACACACCTGTACCTGACTGTGACCTCATCATCATCCAACACACCTGTACCTGACAGTAACCTCATCATCATCCAACACACCTGTACCTGACTGTGACACCATCATCATCCAACACACCTGTACCTGACTGTGACCTCATCATCATCCAACATACCTGTACCTGACTGTGACATCATCATCATCCAACACACCTGTACCTGATGGTGACATCATCATCATCCAACACACCTGTACCTGACGGTGACCTCATCGTCATCCAACACACCTGTACCTGACGGTGACCTCATCATCATCCAACACACCTGTACCTGACTGTGACGTCATCATCATCCAACACACCTGTACCTGACTGTGACATCATCATCATCCAACACACCTGTACCTGACGGTGACATCATCGTCATCCAACACACCTGTACCTGACAGTAACCTCATCATCATCCAACACACCTGTACCTGACAGTAACCTCATCATCATCCAACACACTGTGAATCTGAAGGTGTACTCTACCTGGGCCAAGGGCTCGGATGTGAAGCTCCTCCTCTTCTTGTTTCACACGCAGGAATTTGGTTGGTTGGGACAGCCTGGGGGTGGAGCCAAGAGACAGAGTTTAGACTGTAAGTTTGTTTGTGAGCATGCTTATGGATGTAAACTGATTTCCTGTAACTGCTGCAGTTAATGTTTAAAGGATCCTAATCTCCATGATCTGTGTCCCTGCAGTAGCTGCACCTGCTCACAAACTACAATCACTAACTTCCTGTTTTGACATCACCTGTATTCACCTGTCCCTTTTACCTCACACAGAATCTGGGCGTCACCTGTCTCCCTCACCAGGTGAGATGTCCTCTGTCACTACTAACACCAAACAACTCTGATTCTGTTGTTGTTTGAGCAGAAAATGCTTTTATTTTGAAATCATTTGCACATCACAACATCCTGCAGTTTAGACGCTGACAGGAAGTGAGACATTCACAACTTTATTAAAGTGTCCAACACGTCTGGCTCCTATTGACAAAGCTGACTGAACATGAGTGTGTGTGTATGTGTGTGTGTCTGTGTGTTATATAAGACAGGTTTATATAATACACACACATAATCTACTCACAACACACCCACACACACACTTCTCATGATCCTGTCGTCTATTCTGAGGACAAGTGCAGGAGAGACAGACAGGTCTGATTATGAAGTCACTCTGAAGAAGATCATGTTTGATGATCGAGAGTTTTAACTTCCAGGAAGAACGAGCCAATCAGGGAGCTCCTTCATCATCACCCACACAGACACTCAGCAGGTATTCAGACATAAAAACTGTCTGTGTGTGTGTGTGTGTGTGTGTGTGTGTGTGTGTGTGTGTGTGTCTGTCTGTCTGCCTGTCTGTCTCACCTGTCTGTCAGTCTTCTTCTCTTCCCCAGAGGAAGCAGCAGAGTCTCGTCCCTGGGCTCAGTTTTCACCTGAACACTTCCCCTGTTCATCAGAGAGACAGACAGGTAGAGAGGGACAGACAGGTGGAGACATACAGTTAGGGGCAGACAGGTAAAGAGACAGACAGGTGCAGAGACAGACGGGTACAGAGACAGACAGGTGGAGAGACAAACAGGTAGAGAGACAGACAGGTGGGGACAGACAGGTAGAGGAAAAAGACAGGTACAGAGACAGACAGATAGAGAGACAAACAGATAGACAGACAGGCAGAGAGACAGACAGGTAGACAGACAGGCAGAGAGACAGACAGGTAGACAGACAGACAGAGAGACAGACAGGTGGGGACAGACAGGTAGAGAGAAAGACAGGTACAGAGACAAACTGAACCATTCACTTTAATACAAACATGGTGTTTTAAGGAAACATACTCCACGGACTGTGGTTACCTGTCCGATTGGTTGCCATGGTGATAAATGGTGACGGGTACGAGGGTGACGACTTTCTCTCCTCCCAGCCTATCAGGAAGCACCACCTCTTTACGCATATTAATGTCTGAGTACGGACAGCCGAAGGCACTGGGCAAGACACGGCAGAAACATGAGTCAGCAGGCAGAGACATGACTCGGCAAACAGAGACATGACTCGGCAAACAGATACATTACTCAGCAGACAGAGACATGACTCGGCAAACAGAGACCTGATTCAGCAAACACAGGAATGACTCAGCAGACACGGACATCAATCAGCAGACAGAGATATACAGAGACATGACTCAGCATACAGAGACATGACTTGGCAGGTGTATGTACCTGTGGTGTCCGGTGTATTTGGCTCCTTTGATGTGTCCGACCCCTCTGCAGCCTGGAGTGGGACAGACACCCTGAGAGGGGGAGGACAGGGGGGAGGAACCTGTCTCACACACACAGAGGGAACACTGTTAGAATTATAAAGCCTGTCTGTCTCACTGTCTCTGACCTGTCTCACCTGATGGGGGCTCCAGCGAGTGTCCTGTGCGTTGACACCAGCCGACAGGGTGAAGGTCACAGAGGTCGCTGTCACACCAGACGTCAAACTGCTGCGACCAGCCGTCATAATGAACCTGCAGGTAATCACACCTGGTGACATCATCACACAATTTATAACATCACACACGTAGACAGACAGGTAGAAAGTCAGGTCAAAGGTACCTTCACTCTGTAGTCTTCTGTCTCTGTTACCGTGGCGACTCGGATTAACATGGGGTTCCTCCGGTCAACCGCCTCCAGTTTCTGATTGACTTGGAAATTGTGTGGAGCTCTCTGATTGGACAAAAAGACACCTGTCAGTCATCACATGCAGTGCACTGATCGACAGCTTTACTAACTCCTTGTTTCCTTTGCTACCTCCTTGTTTCCTCACCAGTGTGAAAGCTGAACTGGGAGCGGCTGTGGAACCAGTTTCCTGTAAGTATTCCTGCCACACGAAATTCTCTGGGTTGGGGTGACCTGAAAAACAAAAGTACTGAGTACTCAGAGTACTACAGAGTAAATACTGAGGGTATCTGTGTGTGTACCTTGTGGAGCAGTCAGAGGTCGTCCATGTTGTTCACACCAGCCCACAGGATGGATGTACGGACTGCTGCTGTCACACCTGATCAATCAATACCATCAAAAGTCATCAATAAGCTTCAGTCTACTGCTAGTGCTACTACTGCTACTGTTACTACTGCTGCTACTGTTACTGTTACTACTGCTGCTACTACTACTGCTACTGCTACTACTGCTACTACTACTACTGCTACTGCTACTACTGCTACTGCTACTGTTACTACTGCTACTGTTACTACTGCTACTGCTACTGTTACTACTGCTACTACTACTGCTGCTACTGTTACTGTTACTACTGCTGCTACTGCTGCTACTACTACTGCTACTGCTGCTACTACTGCTACTACTG
>NC_065516.1:37385153-37391867 GCF_006386435.1 Epinephelus moara | reverse complement strand
CTACTGCTACTGTTACTACTGCTACTGCTACTGTTACTACTGCTACTGTTACTACTGCTACTACTACTGCTACTACTACTACTGCTATTACTGTTACTGTTACTACTGCTGCTACTGTTACTGTTACTACTGCTGCTACTGCTGCTACTACTACTGCTACTGTTACTACTGCTACTGCTACTGTTACTACTGCTACTGTTACTACTGCTACTGTTACTACTGCTACTACTGCTACTGCTACTGCTACTACTGCTACTGCTACTGTTACTACTGCTACTACTGCTACTGCTACTACTACTGCTACTGCTACTACTGCTATTACTACTACTGCTATTACTGTTACTGCTACTACTGCTACTATTGTTAGTACTGCTACTACTACAACTGCTGCCACTACTGCTGCTACTACTACTGCTACTACTGCTACTGCTATTACTGCTACTGCTACTGCTACTACTGCTGCTACTACTACTGCTACTACTATTACTGCTACTGCTGCTACTGCTACTACTGCTGCTATTACTGCTACTGCTACCGCTACTACTGTTACTACTGCTGCTACTGCTACTGCTATGACTGCTGCTACTGCTATTACTGCTACTACTGCTACTGCTACTACTGCTATGACTGCTGCTACTGCTATTACTGCTACTACTGCTACTACTACTACTGCTGCTACTACTACTACTGCTACTACTGCTGCTACTGCGACTACTGCTGCTACTGCTGTTACTACTACTGCTATGACTGCTGCTACTACTACTGCTACTACTGCTACTGCTACTGCTATTACTGCTACTACTGCTGCTGCTACTACTACCGCTACTACTGATACTGCTGCTACTACTACTGCTGCTACTACTGCTGTTACTACTGCTACTACTGGTACTACTAATGCTGCTACTACTACTGTTACTACTGATACTACTACTGCTACCGCTACTACTGCTACTACTGCTACTACTGCTGCTACTGCTGCTACTATGACTGCTGCTACTGCTATTACTGCTACTACTACCGCTACTACTGTTACTACTAATGCTGCTACTACTACTGTTACTACTGCTACTACTACTGCTACCGCTACTACTGCTACTACTGCTACTACTGCTGCTACTGCTGCTACTATGACTGCTACTACTGCTATTACTGCTACTGCTACCACTACTACTGCTACTACTGCTACTACTGCTGCTACTGCTGCTACTATGACTGCTGCTTCTGCTACTACTGCTACTGCTATGACTGCTACTACTACTGCTACTACTGCTGCTACTGCTGCTACTATGACTGCTGCTACTGCTATTACTGCTACTACTACTGCTACTACTGGTACTACTAATGCTGCTACTACTACTGTTACTACTGATACTACTAGTGCTACCGCTACTACTGCTACTACTGCTACTACTGCTGCTACTGCTGCTACTATGACTGCTGCTACTGCTATTACTGCTACTGCTACCGCTACTACTGTTACTACTGCTGCTTCTGCTACTACTGCTACTGCTATGACTGCTGCTACTGCTATTACTGCTACTACTACTGCTACTGCTATTACTGCTCCTGCTACTGCTACTGCTATGACTGCTGCTACTACTACTACTAGTGCTACTACTGTCACTGCTATGACTGCTGCTACTGCTATTACTGCTACTACTACTGTTACTACTGCCGCTACTACTGCTACTGCTGCTACTGCTTTTGCTGCTGCTACTACTACTGCTGCTGCTGCTGCTGCTACTGCTACTGCTACTACTGCTACTGCTACTACTGCTACTGCTGCTACTGCTACTACTGCTACTACTGCTACTGCTGCTACTGCTACTACTGCTACTGCTGCTACTGCTGCTACTGCTACTACTGCTACTGCTGCTACTACTGCTCCTGCTCCTGCTTCTGCTGCTACTACTGCTGCTGCTGCTACCACTGCTGCTACTGCCGCTACTACTGCTACTGCTGCTACTGCTACTACTGTTACTACTGCTACCACTGCTACTACTGCTACTGTTACTGCTGCTACTACTACTACTGCTACTACTACTGTTACTACTACAACTACTGCTACTACTACTATTACTACTACTACTACTACTATTGCTGCTACTACTGTTACTACTACTATTGCTACTGCTACTGCTACTGCTGCTGCTACTACTACTACTGTAACTACTGCTACTGCTACTACTGCTACTGTTGCTACTGCTACTGCTTCTACTGCTACTGCTGCTACTGCTACTGTTGCTACTGCTACTGCTTCTACTGCTACTGCTGCTGCTACTGCTGCTGCTGCTATTGCTGCTGCTGCTGCTACCACTGCTGCTACTGCCGCTACTACTGCTACTGCTGCTACTGCTACTACTGTTACTACTGCTACCACTGCTACTACTGCTACTGTTACTACTGCTACCACTGCTACTGCTGCTACTACTACTACTGTTACTACTACAACTACTGCTACTACTACTACTACTACTACTGCTATTGCTGCTACTACTGTTACTACTACTATTGCTACTGCTACTGCTGCTGCTGCTGCTGCTGCTACTACTACTACTACTGTAACTACTGCTACTGTTGCTACTGCTTCTACTGCTACTGCTGCTACTGCTGCTGCTGCTGCTGCTGCTACTGCTGCTACCACTACTGCTACTGCTGCTACTGCTATTGCTGCTGCTACTACTACTGCTGCTGCTGCTACTGTTGCTACTGCTACTGCTGCTACTGCTACTACTGCTACTGCTACTACTGCTGCTGCTACTGCTACTACTGCTACTGCTACTGCTACTACTGCTACTGCTACTGCTGCTACTGCTACTACTGCTACTGCTACTACTGCTACTGCTGCTGCTACTGCTACTACTGCTACTGCTACTACTGCTACTGCTACTACTGCTACTGCTACTGCTACTACTGCTACTGCTACTACTGTTGCTGTTACTACTGCTACTACTGCTACTGCTGTTGCTGCTACTACTGCTACTACTGCTACTGCTACTGCTGCTACTGCTACTACTGCTCGCTGTCTCACCAGTAGTCGTATGTGTCGTCCCAGTTGTCGAAGTGAACCAGGATGTGGTCCTCGATGACATCAGCGATGGAGGCAACGCAAACGAGCCCGGGGTTCTTTTTGTCGACCGCCTCCAACTTCATCCCCACACTGAACCCACAGCTCTGAGAGACAGACAGGTGGATAGACAGACAGGTGTATACTGACTGCAGTGCAACAGGTAAAAAGACAGGTGGATAGACAGACAGGTGTAAACTGACTGTAGTGCGACAGGTAAAAAGACAGGTGGATAGACAGACAGGTGTATACTGACTGCAGTGCGACAGGTGAACAGGGTGGGCGGAGCAGCATGAGACCCTGTGGACTGAAGGTAGACCTCCCAATCGAAATTTGTCTCACTGTGGCCTGTGGAGAGAGAGAGACAGACAGGTAGAGTGGTGTCACCTGTGACAGGTGGTTACCTGTGAGGGGGCGGGGCTACCTACACTCACCTTTAGGTGGGTGGAGCTTGCGATTGTTTTCTTGACACCACCCTGTTGGTCTGATGTCTGCTGAATCAGCGTTTATCCAGAAGTCATAGCACTCTGAGTATCCGTCGATATGGAGACGGAGCCGAAAGCCAATCACCTGAGACAGAGACAGGAGACTCACCTGACCAACCTGAGACAGGTGTGTGTGTGTGTGTGTGTGTGTGTGTGTGTGTGTGTTACCTCAGCAACCGTCAGTACACAGAACATGGAGGGGTGCAGTGGGTCGATACCCTCCAGCTTCATCCCAACATTAAAACCAGTTCTCCAACTAGGAAAAGACTGGGACTGAAAGACAGACAGGTCAGAGAGACAGAGACAGACAGGTCAGAGAGACAGAGACAGAGACAGAGACAGAGAGACAGACAGAGACAGAGAGACAGACAGGTCAAAGACAGACTAATGCAACCACAAACCAACCAATCAGGCTACGACTTATGAAGGTCCAGTGTTTATCAGACAGGAAGTGTATTTGTTTGAGCGAATCAGGTGAGGGACCTCACTGTAAAGAACCAATGAGAGGTCAGAACCCCTGGGACACCTGTGTGTGTGTGTGTGTGTGTGTGTGTGTGTTACCTGTGTAAACAGCGACAGAGGAGCAGCTTCAGCTTTCTGTTCGTTCAGGTACTGCTGCCAGGACCAGGACCGCCGCTTCACACTCACTGAACACCAACACACACACACACACACACACACACACACACACACACAGATGTTGTTACTACGGTTACAAAAATCTGCAACTCTACAGCTCAGAGGACAAATGTGTAGTGCGTCTCATGCTGCATTCAAATGATCACAAGAAGAGTTTGAACACTCCTCGAGGTCTTTACGACCTCGTGAGGGGAAATATTGTGGAAGCTCTGAGTTCACCAGTTGCGCTGTGTTTACTGACATTTTTAGAGATGTCATTGCTGTGGACTCTAATCGTTCATACATGGTACTGTTAGTCGCACAGACATGTTCTCCCTGATTTTATATGTTTAAGGAAAATGCTGATGTTCACAATAGCCTTGTTGTTTTCCTCTGACACTAAACCTGCCCTGTACTGGCATCATGTGACCCGCTCACTCTCACCACTTCAACACTAAGCATGTTGTGATCATGTTTACCATGTTGTAACTACGAGGTCACGAGTTCCATTTGAACACAGCATCAGTCTGTGACTATAAGGGTAGGTTAACTACTGCTGCTAAGTGCTAACTACTGCTGTTAACTGTTAACTACTGCTGTTAACTGTTAACTACTGCAGCTGAGTGCTAACTACTGCAGCTAAGTGCTAACTACTGCTGTTAACTGTTAACTACTGCAGCTGAGTGCTAACTACTGCTGTTAACTGTTAACTACTGCAGCTGAGTGCTACCTACTGCTGTTAACTGTTAACTACTGCAGCTGAGTGCTAACTACTGCTGTTAACTGTTAACTACTGCAGCTGAGTGCTAACTACTGCTGTTAACTGTTAACTACTGCAGCTAACTGTTAACTACTGCTGGTAACCGTTAACTACTGCTGCTAACTGTTAACTACTGCTGTTAACTGTTAACTACTGCAGCTAAGTGCTAACTACTGCTGTTAACTGTTAACTACTGCAGCTGAGTGCTAACTACTGCTATTAACTGTTAACTACTGCTGCTAACTGTTAACTACTGCTGGTAACCGTTAACTACTGCTGCTAACTGTTAACTACTGCAGCTGAGTGCTAACTACTGCTGTTAACTGTTAACTACTGCTGGTAACCGTTAACTACTGCTGCTAACTGTTAACTACTGCTGTTAACTACTGCAGCTAAGTGCTAACTACTGCTGTTAACTGTTAACTACTGCAGCTGAGTGCTAACTACTGCTGGTAACCGTTAACTACTGCTGCTAACTGTTAACTACTGCAGCTGAGTGCTAACTACTGCTGCTAACTGTTAACTACTGCTGGTAACCGTTAACTACTGCTGCTAACTGTTAACTACTGCTGGTAACCGTTAACTACAGCAGCTAAGTGCTAACTACTGCTGCTAACTGTTAACTACTGCTGGTAACCGTTAACTACAGCAGCTAAGTGCTAACTACTGCTGCTAACCGTTAACTACTGCAGAAAATCCTTGAGAATGTAAATAACAATATGAGAGTCAGAGGACAGGATTTCATCGTGTGTGTGTGTGTGTGTGTGAGTGTGTGTGTGTCTGTGTGTGTGTTACCTTGAGTGCTGCTGACTTTGTTCTTCATCTTTTATTGTTCTTCTTTGGTTCTTTTCTGATGAGACAGGAAATACAGAAGTGACTCATGTAGTAACATGCAGTACATGTAGTAGTACTTGTATTAACATGTAGTGGTAACATGTAGTAGTAACCTGAAGTAACATGTAGTTCTACCTGTAGTAACATGTAGCAGTACCTGTCATAACATGTAGTAGTACATATAGTACCCGGAAGTAACCTGTAGTTACATTAGTACCTGTAGTAGTACATGCAGTAACATGTATTAGTACATGTGGTACCCTGGAGTAACCTGTAGTAACATATACCAATACTTGTAGTAACATGTAGTAACATGTATTAGTACATGTAGTACCCTGAAGTAACCTGTAGAAACATGTAATACCATGTATGGCACTTGTAGTACCCTGAAGTAACCTGTAGTAACATGTACCAGTACTTGTAATAACCTGTAGTAACATGTAGTAACATACCAATACTTGAAGTAACCTGTAGTAACCTGTGGTAGTACCTGTAGTAGTAATATGTAGTAGCTGTAGTACCTGTAGTAGTAATATGTAGTAGCTGTAGTACCTGTAGTAGTACCTGTAGTAGTAATATGTAGTACCTGTAGTAGTACCTGTAGTAGTAATATGTAGTAGCTGTAGTACCTGTAGTAGTACCTGTAGTACCTGTAGTAGTACCTGTAGTAGTAATATGTAGTACCTGTAGTAGTACCTGCAGTAGTAATATGTAGTACCTGTAGTAGTACCTGTAGTAGCTGTAGTAGTAGCTGTAGTAGCTGTAGTAGTAATATGTAGTAGTCAATCAATCAATCAATTTTATTTATAAAGCCCAATATCACAAATCACAATTTGCCTCACAGGGCTTTACAGCATACGACATCCCTCTGTCCTTATGACCCTCACAGCTGATCAGGAAAAACTCCCCAAAAAAACCCTTTAACGGGGAAAAAAAACGGTGGAAACCTC
>NC_065516.1:37376115-37382395 GCF_006386435.1 Epinephelus moara | reverse complement strand
TGAAGTAGTACCTGTAGTAGTAATATGTAGTACCTGTAGTAGTAGCTGTAGTAGCTGTAGTAGTAATATGTAGTAGTAGGCCTACCTGTAGTAGTAATTTGTAGTACCTGTAGTAGTTGCTATAGTACCTGTAGTAGCTGTAGTAGTAAAATGTAGTAGTACCTGTAGTAGTAATATGTAGTACCTGTAGTAGTAGCTATAGTACCTGTAGTAGTAGCTGTAGTAGCTGTAGTAGTACCTGTAGTAGCTGTAGTAGTAATATGTAGTACCTGTAGAAGTAGCTATAGTACCTGTAGTAGTAGCTGTAGTAGTAATATGAAGTAGTACCTGTAGTAGTAATATGTAGTACCTGTAGTAGTAGCTGTAGTAGCTGTAGTAGTATGTAGTAGTACCTGTAGTAGTAGCTATAGTACCCGTAGTAGTAGCTGTAGTAGTACCTGTAGTAGCTGTAGTAGTAATATGTAGTAGTACCTGTAGTAGTAATATGTAGTACCTGTCGTAGTAGCTGTAGTAGCTGTAGTAGTACCTGTAGTAGTAATATGTAGTACCTGTAGTAGCTGTAATAGCTGTAGTAGTAATATGTAGTAGTACCTGTAGTAGTAATATGTAGTACCTGTCGTAGTACCTGTAGTAGTAATATGTAGTACCTGTAGTAGTAGCTGTAGTAGTAATATGAAGTAGTACCTGTAGTAGTAATATGTAGTACCTGTAGTAGTACCTGTAGTAGCTGTAGTAGTAATACGTAGTAGTACCTGTAGTAGTAATATGTAGTAGTAGCTATAGTACCTGTAGTAGTAGCTGTAGTAGCTGTAGTAGTAATATGTAGTAGTACCTGTATTAGTAATATGTAGTACCTGTCGTAGTAGCTGTAGTAGCTGTAGTAGTACCTGTAGTAGTAATATGTAGTACCTGTAGTAGTAGCTGTAGTAGCTGTAGTAGTAATATGAAGTAGTACCTGTAGTAGTAATATGTAGTACCTGTAGTAGTAGCTGTAGTAGTAATATGTAGTACTACCTGTAGTAGTAATATGTAGTACCTGTAGTAGTAGCTATAGTACCTGTAGTAGTAGCTGTAGTAGCTGTAGTAGTAATATGTAGTACCTGTAGTAGTAATATGTAGTACCTGTCGTAGTAGCTGTAGTAGCTGTAGTAGTACCTGTAGTAGTAATATGTAGTACCTGTAGTAGCTGTAATAGCTGTAGTAGTAATGTGTAGTACCTGTCGTAGTAGCTGTAGTAGCTGTAGTAGTACCTGTAGTAGTAATATGTAGTACCTGTAGTAGTAGCTGTAGTAGCTGTAGTAGTAATATGAAGTAGTACCTGTAGTAGCAATATGTAGTACCTATAGTAGTACCTGTAGTAGTAATATGTAGTAGTACCTGTAGTAGTAATATGTAGTACCTGTAGTAGTAGCTATAGTACCTGTAGTAGTAGCTGTAGTAGTACCTGTAGTAGTAGCTGTAGTAGCTGTAGTAGTACCTGTAGTAGTAGCTGTAGTACCTGTAGTAGTAATATGTAGTACCTGTAGTAGTAACTGTAGTAGTAGCTGTAGTACCTGTAGTAGTACCTGTAGTAGCAGTAATATGTAGTACCTGTAGTAGTAGCTGTAGTAGTAATATGTAGTACCTGTAGTAGTAGCTGTATGTAGTAGTAATATGTAGTACCTGTAGTAGTAGCTGTAGTAGTAATATGTAGTAGCTGTAGTACCTGTAGTAGTACCTGTAGTAGTATCTGTAGTAGTAATATGTAGTAGTACCTGTAGTAATTTGTAGTACCTGTAGTAGTACCTGTAGCAGTATCTGTAGTAGTAATATGTAGTAGTACCTGTAGTAATTTGTAGTAGCTGTAGTAGTACCTGTAGTAGTAGCTGTAGTAGTAATATGTAGTACCCGTAGTAGTAGCTGTAGTAGTAATATGTAGTACCTGTAGTAGTAGCTGTAGTACCTGTAGTAGTAATATGTAGTAGTACCTGTAGTAATTTGTAGTACCTGTAGTAGTATCTGTAGTAGTAATATGTAGTAGTACCTGTAGTAATTTGTAGTACTTGTAGTAGTACCTGTAGTAGTAGCTGTAGTACCTGTAGTAGTACCTGTAGTAGTATCTGTAGTACCTGTAGTAGTAGTAATATGTAGTACCTGTAGTAGTAGCTGTAGTAGTAATATGTAGTACCTGTAGTAGTAATATGTAGTACCTGTAGTAGTAGCTGTAGTAGTAGTAATATGTAGTACCTGTAGTAGTAACTGTAGTAGTAATATGTAGTAGTACCTGTAGTAGCTGTAGTAGTACCTGTAGTAGTAGCTGTAGTAGTAATATGTAGTACCTGTAGTAATTTGTAGTACCTGTAGTAGTACCTGTAGTAGTATCTGTAGTAGTAATATGTAGTAGTACCTGTAGTAATTTGTAGTACCTGTAGTAGTAGCTGTAGTAGTACCTGTAGTAGTATCTGTAGTAGTAATATGTAGTAGTACCTGTAGTAATTTGTAGTACCTGTAGTAGTACCTGTAGTAGCTGTAGTAGTAATATGAAGTAGTACCTGTAGTAGTAATATGTAGTACCTGTAGTAGTAGCTGTAGTAGCTGTAGTAGTAATATGTAGTACCTGTCGTAGTAGCTGTAGTAGCTGTAGTAGTACCTGTAGTAGTAATATGTAGTACCTGTAGTAGTAGCTGTAGTAGCTGTAGTAGTAGCTATAGTACCTGTAGTAGTAGCTGTAGTAGCTGTAGTAGTACCTGTAGTAGTACCTGTAGTAGCTGTAGTAGTAATATGTAGTACCTGTAGTAGTACCTGTAGTAGTAGCTGTAGTACCTGTAGTAGTACCTGTAGTAGTAGTAATATGTAGTACCTGTAGTAGTAGCTGTAGTAGTAATATGTAGTACCTGTAGTAGTAGCTGTAGTAATATGTAGTACCTGTAGTAGTACCTGTAGTAGTAATATGTAGTACCTGTAGTAGTAGCTGTAGTACCTGTAGTAGTAGCTGTAGTAATTTGTAGTACCTGTAGTAGTACCTGTAGTAGTAATATGTAGTAGTACCTGTAGTAGTATCTGTAGTACCTGTCGTAGTATCTGTAGTACCTGTAGTAGCTGTAGTAGTAGCTGTAGTAGTAGCTGTAGTAGTAGCTGTAGTAGTACCTATAGTAGTAGCTGTAGTAGTACCTGTAGTAGTACCTGTAGTAGTATCTGTAGTACCTGTCGTAGTATCTGTAGTACCTGTAGTAGTACCTGTAGTAGTATCTGTAGTAGTATCTGTAGTACCCATCAGATGTGAAACACAGTATAAACACAGTCTGGTTTGAATGATCTCAGTTAAAACATGATGTTTCTGGATCAATAACATAATCGATACATCGATCAATAACCATCAGACTGACTGAACACTCATCATCATCTTCATGGTGGCAGGAAACGGCTCCATTAAAACACACACAAACAGGAAATCCACACATGTCCCTTCAAAATAAAGCCCATCTGCAGTCAGAGGACTGATTGCACACACAGCTGTGCTCATTGCTACAGTATGACACAGTGGTGATGTCATATTACCGTGTGGATCAGCTGGGCAAGATGCAGCTCGTTGTAACAACCAGAACCTGCTGAGTATTTTCATCACTTATTACCCACCACATTCTTTATCAAGACTTTGAATGCGTACATGAATGCAGTGCAGGATAATGCACATTCCACGCAGTAAACAATCAGGTAACACGCAGGTGAAGAACAATGTAACTATATGAGCGCAGCAGGTGAGTAATCCAAACAAGCTCTTATTGTGAAGGTCTGAGCGGAAGTGTGTGAACTGACAGGTTGAAGGAGGAAAAGTCGGCGGTGATCCGCGGCCCTCTCCGCCAGCCTCCGAGCTCCTGTGAGCGGCCTCGGCAACAGCAGAGAGCCGCTGAGAGGAACCAGAGGACCGGAGAGAGACACGGACACAGGACCGAGGAGCCGGTACCGGTACCGAGCGTTTAAACTGTACCTACCGTGTCTGACGATCCGCCTCACTCTGCTGACAGCCACACAACACGGAAATAAGGAAGCGCGGAGCTAACTGCGCATGCGCTCAGGAGAAAGGGAGGGGGGTGAGGGCAGGGAGAGACACACACACAGATACAAACACAGACACACACACACAGACACACACACACACACACACACACACAGACACAGACACACACACACACACACACACAGAGACAATCTGGTCATAACTGACATCAGATCACTGTTTTAAATAAAGTTCAGAGATTCAAGTAAAAAAATCGAAACCACCTTCAGCTAATGTGCTACAAAGTTAGCAGCCCCCTCACTCTGACGTCTCTCCACTTTGTGCATGTATAGGTCCTGTTTGTGCATGTGTGTGTCTTTTGGACCTGTGTGTTAATGACAACAGAGTGAAAACATTTAATTTTAATTAATGAAGGTAATAAAAAGATAAAAAAAAATAAAATTAAATTGAATGAAAACTGGGTTGATGGTATTTCAAATGTTTAATGATGATAGAGTGTCACGCTGTGTGGACATTAACATTGACAAGTTTTGCAGACGGTGGGTTTTGGTCTCCAAACTTTACGACTATATGTCGTTATTCCACTTAAAAAAGAAGTAAAGTTTATTTCTCAGGAGTTCTTTATGTGGTAAGTCTCCTAATATCAATGTACTAGAAGTATTCTTGTACGTGTGCTAATTCAATATTTCTTGGGACTAAATTGGCCCACTTTTTAGTTTATAACAGTACACTTATAAGTACACTTGAAGTAGAAGTTTCATTTTGAACTGAAGCTATACTGTGAACTATACTAACAGTGTACTAGTGACATACCTGATCACAGAAAGAGTTTTGCAGGTTACAAAATGTGAGGCACACCACACTGCCTTTTATTTTTAATAGAATGTCACTAGTAAAGAACACTTGCTGCATCTTTTTATTGTTGCCAGGCAACCACCCCATCACCTCCTCACCCTAACCTTCCTGTGTAATCTTAATTTATTGTATGTATCCTGCAGTAATCAGTGTGTAGCTGCTGCCATGTTGAGGCAGAGGGTACTGTCTATAGCTCTGGTTGAGGGTGAGAGGCTGTCAGCAGATAAACAGAGATCTGTGTGGGTACATGAGACCCTAAAAAAGAGGCTGGATCATGGGGAGTACCACCAGTTGGTCCAGGAGCTTCTCCTCCATCATGGACGCTTACAGGCAGATTTTAGGATGACTCAGGGGCAGTTTGACAACCTGCTGTATATCATCAGGCCGTATAGCTCTGAGTATCCATGAGCCATACCATGAGTTTCTCATCCAGTGTTTACCCATGAGCCATACCATGAGTTTCTCATCCAGTGTTTACCAACTGTACTAGGGTTGCGACTCGTTAGGATTTTAACGATTCCGATTCCTTACCGATTCCTACATTATATTCATTATACTTGCTATACTTAAACAAGTATATAATAAACACAAATGCAATATTACAAATACAAAAACTTAATTCTAACTGTTGCACAGTACAATTAGATGAAAATACACATTTGGGTGTGGTGTGTATTTCAGATTTAGAGCTTGTATCATCTCCCTGAGAATATATAACAACAAAAAGTGATTCTCTGATTTCTACAGTAACACTATTAAAATTAACCACAACAATGTAATAAAAAAATACTTATATGCATTCATGCTTGGGCACTGTTATTTACGTGACAACACCTGAACAGAACACACTTTCTACCGCTCCCCTCACTGGAAGTCTCGGACCTCCCGTCGCCAGCCTCCGCCTTGATTAAACGCTGAAAATTAAATAAAAGAGGGAGACAGGTTTTTTCCTATTTTATCTTATTTTGTTATATTTCTCCCTCTCCCCTCGCTGGAAGCCTCAGACCTCCTGCCGAGAATATGCGGCCCGTGCCGTGCTCTAATGGAAATGCACGTGACGGTTTTTCTTTACAATCTAGGAACCTTTTGCAGGAACCGTTACTCCAAATGTGATGGAACCTGTTCCGGAACCGGAACTTTGGACCCGGTTCCAAAAAAGAACCGGATCTGGATCCCAACCCTAAACTGTACACTTGTTGTCGTGACCACCACAGAAGGCCCCCCTCTCAAATCATCCAATTGGACAATGGGAAAAAAGTGGGAAAATTGCTTCAGACAAAGGACTTGTCTCTGTACTTGTTTTATTAGATCTTAGTGCGGCGTTTGACACAATTGACCATCAAATTCTGCTACAGAGACTGGAACACTTAATTGGCCTAAAAGGTTCTGCACTGAGCTGGTTTAAATCTTATTTATCTGATCGTTTTC
>NC_065516.1:37349767-37370337 GCF_006386435.1 Epinephelus moara | reverse complement strand
TGCATCTTGCTAACTCGGCCATTCTGGATGTCACTAACTCGGCTTCTTCTCCGGAGCCTTTGTGCTCCACTGTCTCTCAGATTAACTCATATCGCAGCGGTGCCTGGACAGCGTGACGTGTGTGGTTGTGCTGCTGCCGTGGTCCTGCCAGATGCCTCCTGCTGCTGCTGCCATCATTAGTCATTAGTCATACTTCTACTGTTATTATACACATATGACTATTGTCACACATGTATACTGCCAGATATTAATACATACTTTCAACATATTGTACCACAGTAGCCAGAACTATAATTATAATATTATTACTTTCATTAATGTTGTTGTAAGCTACTGTCATGATGTCGTTATTTGAAAGCATGCCATTATGACATGGAACTATTCGAATATACTGTCTCAGTCTCTGTGCTAAGCTAAGTTAACAGGTGGGGGACAAACAGCTGATGGAGGACTTCTCCAGCACTCCCAGTCTAAGCTGGTGTCCAGCTGCTGGTCTAAACTGGGAGCCCCTCCTCTCTCTGTGGCCCCTCCTATCTCCAGCCCCCTCCGTCTCTCCACACAGACGAGAAGCAGCCGGACGGATCAGAGGTGAGTTTGTTTCTTCTCTTTATGTCTCTATTGATCACAGAAACACATTGATAACATATTGATAACACATTGATAACATAGTGCACTGATGGTGCTGACGGCAGAGATGGATCGGTGGAGATAAACACGAGTCCAGCAGTGACTCAGACTCTGAGTCAGACTCTGAGGGACCTGTTCTGTTTCTATGGTTTCTATGGATCTGTGATCAGATTCAAATCATCAGATCCACAAACATCTTCACCGTCTTAATGACACAGTTTGAGCTCGAACTATTGATATTCACCATCAATAAATCTGATCATTATTTCCTTTGATGGTATCTTCAGACCTCTGGTCCACTGACAGTTTGAAAACTGGAACCGGCAAATATTACCTGAACAATTACTGGATTATAGTTGCCAAAGTTTTCTGCTGACTGATTGATTATTGCAGCTTCAGATCCAATCAGAAACTTCTGAAGGATCTGACAGATTTCATACCGACTGTGATTCACAGTGAGTCAGAACAGATCCAGTCAGGTGTCATCTGTGCCAGACTTGGTCTGAGTCTGTAACGCTGTCCTGTTCTGGATCACCGAGTCTCTGGACTGAGCTCATGAAAACGTGACGATGATTTTTCTTCTTAAATCAAACTGATGAAAACTCTGTTGACAGCAGTAGCTTCTGTGGAAGACTCCACGACTTTTAATGACCCAAAAAAATAAAGACAGAGTTGACAGAATAAAATTTACAAGTTGTGGACCTATGAAATAAAGAAGTACACTGTCAGACTCAGCCCATTTGCAGCAGAGTGTCGGCTGACTCAGCCATGTTCTGGCTCCGTGGTGCCAAATGTGAGCCGGCCGTGTACTTTTGCCAGATCTGCCGCAGATTTAGGTGTTACAGCCACAGAACGTTTTGGGCTGAGACACGGCAGTTCGAAGAAACTGCGGCCAGCACTAAAATGTGTTCTGGCCCGTTGATGGGTACCAAATCTGGGCCTTATGGGGCGTCGTAGACACGGGCTTTTCCTGGCTGAGACACAGCTGCCGGAATCAGGCCGGTTTATTTGGCCTGACTTTGGGGCATCATTCCTCCCAAGTCTCAGCCGAGCCCAACTTAATTCTTCTGACGTGCAGAGTTTGGGCCGATGCTGGGCCGGGTGATTTTGGCTGTAAACAAATAACTGAAAACAAAGATGAACAAACACGACCAGTTAAACTAAAGAGGACATTTCTTCTGTCACTTTAAAAACAATTAACAATTAATAAACACAAACTAACTATTGTTGCAGTGTGTTGCTGCTGTGTCAATCTGTGAAGAGTCATGTGATGCTCAGATCTCATTCAAGATTGGAGATTTGTTGATTTCCATCTGTTCTGATGAACCTGAAACCAGTTTGACCAGTCTGAACCAGTTCACTGAGAGACCTGAACCGGACTCAAACACCAGCTGATATTCAAAGTATCTGTTTATGGTCATCACACTCAGGACTTTGAGGAGCACCTCCACACTGGATCTGGATCCAACTTTAAACCAACAGATATGAGACAAGATCCCAAAATGATCCAGAATTGAATCAAAACTCGACTCAAACTCAACGTTTACCTCAACTTTCAGTAACTAAAACAAAAATCTGACGTGAACCCAAAGTTAAATCCAACAAATGAGCAGCGAGTTAAAGTCAAGCGCACAGGAGGAATAACCAGGTCAGATTACTGTCTGAGGACCTGAGTGAAAACACTTAGCTCTGACTGAGCTCTGATTGGCTCACACCATCCATTTCCTCCTAATGGAAACACTGCCTGCACACCCCACTCTGTCCTCCCCTGGGAACCAAAACCATTAGACAGAGGTTCCCCTCAACACACACACACTCTGATCAATACACTGAAAGAGGTTGACTTCCTCTCAAACACACACACAATCAATATTTAATGTCAGCTCAGCTTCGTCTCTCCAACAGCCGCAAAACAAAATTCAACTTTCACACCTTCAATAGACAAACGTCAACTATTCAAAGAGTCGGACGGATTGAATGTCTGTTAGCTTCTGTTAGCTTCTGTTAGCTGCTGTTAGCTGCTGTAAGCTGCTGTAAGTTCTGTTAGCTACTGTTAGCTACTGTTAGCTGCTGTTGGCTTCACGTTTCCAACAACCACAAAATCTGAATAAAAGAACTCTTATAATATTTAGCTTTCACACCTGTAATAAATACTTCAAAGTTTCAAAGAGTTGGATGGATTTCATGTCAAGAGATTTATAGTGGGTCTGCTGATAGTTTCTGTTAGCTCTTGTTAGCTGCTGTTAGCTCCTGTTAGCTTCTGTTAGCTGCTGTTAGCTCCTGTTAGCTTCTGTTAGCTCAGGTTAGCTTCTGTTAGCTCCTGTTAGCTTCTGTTAGCTGCTGTTAGCTCCTGTTAGCTTCTGTTAGCTTCTGTTAGCTCCAGTTAGTTTCTGTTAGCTGCTGTTAGCTGCTGTTAGCTGCTGATAGCTTCTGTTAGCTGCTGTTAGCTCCTGTTAGCTGCTGTTAGCTTCTGTTAGCTCCTGTTAGCTGCTGTTAGCTTCTGTTAGCTCCTGTTAGCTGCTGTTTGCTCCTGTTAGCTGCTGTTAGCGTCTGTTAGCTTCTGTTAGCTTTGCTCCTGTTAGCTGCTGTTAGCGTCTGTTAGCTTCTGTTAGCTGCTGTTAGCAGTTTAACTCAAGCTTAAATAAACCCATAAACAGTGAAACTGTAGTCAGTGGGTTCTGATTGGCTGAGCGGACCTATTTTCTTTTTTCTCCGCAGGATGTTGTCATCACCACCTTCTACCTCCCTCCCCACCTCTGCCCGCCCTCGACCCCCTCGGACAGTGACCTCTGACCCCCGCCACGTCACCATGGAAACCTACTGGAGAGAAGTGCGGAGCATTGAGGAGGAGAAAGAGGGAGAGGAAGAGGAGGATGAGGAGGAGAGGAAGAGTATGGATGGTGAGTTAAACTGACAGCAGAGTGAGACATCGTCTTTCTGTCTGACTCGTACCCGTCCTTGTTTACCTGTAGAGGTGGAGCTGGAGGAGGCGTGGCTGAAGGAGGCAGGGTTATCCTCACTGGTGACCGACTTGTTGTCAGAAGAGGCGCCGCCACCGGCCGAGGCGCTGCTGTCCACGCTGACACGGCAACAAGCCGCCACGGTGAGAAAGAGGCTGGACAACTACAATGAGACACTGAAGACCAGAAACAGGCAGCCAATCAGAGACGTGCGGGACATCTTCACTGAGGTGGGTACAAACATACTCAGTCAGACAGTATCATGACCCTCCCCTTTTTTCATGTGTTGCAGCCACAGGATACGGTCACACATGAGCCAAAAATTCAAAATGTTTTAGTCGACGAAAAATAAAAACATTTTAGTCAATGAAAAATGAAAAACATTTACGTCGACATCGAGTCATAATGTTCTCTATATGTTGCTAAGATGGAGGAAAAGCTCCGTAGACTGATGCCTTGATAATTCAGTGATGCCTTCAAGTCATCTTTTGAGGATTTGGAATTGGAGTTATAATTGATCTAAACCAAACAGAGGGCACAAAACTATAATCAAAACATGTTTTCAGAAAACATACAAAGAATCAAACAATTTGGAAGATTTCAACACTTTGTTTCAGTTGACGAAAAACAGGCAACTCATCCGTACCAGACTTTTTTAACTTGACGTCATCTTGACCCAGGTCTCTATTTAAAACTTTCATCACTGTGAGGGTAGTACATGTTCATATAATTCATCATCAGAATGTCGTACTGTCTTGAGAAGAGACCAGAAAATGATCTCTTCCATTCTAGTCATAGTTGGGGGTGTGGTCAGCGAGGGGGAAAACGGTCCTTTCCCCCCGCCTGAAAAGTCTAATGCCAATTAAAGCTGCAAGCAGCAATGGACGGGCCCTCACACCTCTGGCACCTCTGGCACCTCTGGCACTGGCGGAACACCAGCTGACCCGGTTGTTTATTTCCCTGAAAGTCTGATATGCATGACATGGTGACATGGTATTTTTTGCATAGGCTATGGATACTGAAATGACCTATTTCAGATTTTGTAGCACTTTCTGTGCCCACTACGTGGCGCTGGTGAGCACAGAAAATGTACTTCATGTTCCTGTATATCAGTTGTAGACCAAACCATGTGAATTTCATGTAAATCAGATGATAATTGTCTGACAATACTTACTTCCTGTTGCCAGTAGGTGGCGCAGAGACTTTAATGGGTAATTGACATGTTGATGCCTTCAGGCCTGGAGACTTACCAAGCGTGAAATCTGGGGCAGACTGGCCAAAGTTCATTCAAGTTACAACAACTTCCTGTTTCATGGCAAATACTGCGTTGCCATATCAATGGCATTTGATGAAAATCTTCTCTGGATGGCATCATAAATGTCTCAAGGCTTGTCTGACCACATTTAAGGTGGATCTCGTCAACAGCAAGAGGAGTAGCTGGCATAAGAGCATAAAACATGTAGTTTCCTGTTGCCAGTAGGTGGCACTATGACTATAACTCAAGTTCAGCACCTTAATGTCACGAGTCTTTATCAAGCACGAGAAATTCGAATCAGATTGGACAATGTATGCGCAAGTTACAGCAACTGCAAAATGGCCGCCATTCCACAACAACCCCATTTGACAAAAACTCAGTCTTCATAACTGAAGTATCATTAAGGTCTTGAGGCTTTTGAAAACAAAGACGAGGTGCATCTGGCCAGCCTACTAAGAGATGTAAATCAAAGTACAAAACATGTCATTTCCTGTTGCCAGTAGGGGGCGCTACAATTTTAAATAATTATTGACATATAGACGTGTTCAGGGCAAAACTGTCATAGAACCTCTGAAGTCTGGGGCAGATTGGACCATGTACCTTTCAGTTACAAACCACTTCCTGTTTGATGGCGAACCATGGAAGTTTGACACCTCGCTACAGTCACACGGTTTGACGAAAACTCAAGCTTTTAAAAGCTTTTCATTTTGAAGGTCTTTAAATGAAACAGAGCAAATTTGAAAAATAGAATACTTTTCTAGAAGGGGTTTGTTAAAGCACAACTCCTGTAAATGGCACAAAAATTACACATTTAATTCAAAATGGCCGACTTCCCGTTGGGTTTAGGGAATGGCTCCAAAAGACTTTTTTGTGCACCTTGGGATGTTACATGTAGGTGAAACCAGCTTCAGGGGTTGCTTTGTAGAAATTTTGTAGGAGGCATTACTGAGCCATTTTTGGCATCTGAGCAGGGGACCCATAAAATATCAAATTTTTCACTAGCTGTGGCATGAGTGCAACGTTTCATGACTTTTCCAACACCTTTAGCTCCTCAAACATGAGATTCATTTGAAAGAAAAATGATAATTCCACTTTCGACAGGGTCCTCGCACCGTCTGGTGCTCGGGCCCTAACAAGGTGTCATGTCTTTGCACAATTTTGAGACAGTAGCAGTGCTTACATTACTCAATGCCATCAGCCTAACATTATGTTTTGACTATGTGCCATATCAAGCCGGGATTTATACACAGTGGAAGCCAAGGACTACAGGTCCTTGGAGGCTCACAACATTTTTACCAGTGGCTGAACAACCTAACACTGTTTGGATGGAGGAAACTAACATTAGATCCTTTTCCTTTAACCAGTAACTGCCCCGAAATCGCTAATGCCAAACCCACCAGATTCCATTTAAATAAACAGTCATGTTAGTGTGTATAGAGGCAGCATGTTTTCACATCTAACTGGTGAATTAAGGGTTAATTTCAACCAAACCAGAGTTGGTGACTGTTGGAACAGTGGAGAGATGAACCAAGATGGTTGCCATGAGTTTTATTTTGTTTCAAACGACTTTGAATGAAGTGTGTTTAATGACGATAAAATGACTTTATTTAAATGGAGTCTGGTGGGTTTGGTGATTTCAGGGCTGTTTCTGGTTAAACAAAAAGGATCTGACTCTTTAACACAAAGTTCTATCTCTGTAGGGATCCTTTCATAATATTGTCAGACACTTAGTGTCCATCCACTAAAAGTGTTTTTGTCACTGACAGGCTCAGATTGTTATTCTGACAGTGTGTTCATGCCCCGAGTGGTTACACACTGCAGCCTGTTTCACTGCTGCAACCTCAGAAATTTGCAACTTCACATCATGTCCAGTTCAACTTTGGTGAACTTCTGACCGGCCAAGTCACTGCCTCAACCAATAGCAAAGAAGTATGTGTAGAGGTGACAATGATTGTTGGCATGTCTAACCAGCTGATACTGTCCATGAAACATACAAACCGCCCCAAATGAGAGTCACTGCTTTGCTGCAGTGAATCTGCAGGCCAGTATGAAACCTAAGGAAATAAAAATGTACCAATTTCATCATATTTCAGGGTGTTTGTCAGCAAGCTAGCCTTTCATTTGCATCACACCTTACACTGTCCACATTCAGCATTGATGTCACCTCAGCGGGCAATGGTCACTCAGTCAGCACTGCACTCCATGATAAAGATGAAACTGGACTTTAGAAAAAGAAAAACTGAACTATCACAGACTGAGGTAGTCAGAACCTTTTTTGGTAGTGACTACGACGTGACCAAGTTTGCCCTCCTGGATTTTGGAGATTTTCTGTCATCCTTCTTTGCAGATCCTCTCAAGCTCCAGCAGGTTGGATGGGGACCGGCAGAGGGTTGATGTTTGATTGGGTTCAAGTCAGGGTTCTGGCGGGGCCACTTGGGGACACTCACAGAGTTGTTCCTGAGCCACTCCTGCGTTGACTCAGCTGTGTGCTGAGGGTCATTGTCTTGATGGAAGCTGAACCTTCGTACTTCGTACCTTTGTACTCTGCTACGTTATTTTTTCTCAGCCCTGACCAGACCAAATACCCCTCCACTGTGGCAATGGCACTCCTCAATGGTAGTGCTACCTCAGCAGGACAAAGTGCCATGCCACATGGCAAAAATTGCTCAGGAATGGCCCTAGGAATGTGACAAAGATCCCAGGCTGATCGAGCATCTGTGGGACATGGTGGTATCCCCGATCCATGGTGGGGCCTCCTTGGAACTGATTTGGCTCTGACCTCTTAAGGCCTGGACACAGGACCTCTGGGAGTGTCTGGTTCCAGGGCACTGCCGGCAGATCCTGTGAGTCCTTTGGGTTGGGAGGTGGAGTACCAGCACGTCCCACAGATGCTTGATCAGACTGGCAGACTGTCCCCAACCTGGGCCAGGAAGATGGTCTGGAACTCTTGTCAACTCTTTGTCAAAAACACCTTGAACAAAACCACAGATGTCTCAAAAACACCGAAGAAAAATGCTTTACTGGCAGAATCTGATGTGATAGAGTTTATTGTTGTAAGACAGCAACATCAATAAACCTGAGTCAGACTCGAAGCTCCGACTGGTGTGTCTGGCAAAAAAGCAGCTTCTTATATATCCTGGAAAACTGGTAAAGTTTTCCCCAAGTCTTAGCCCTGTTTTTAATATCTGTGTGTGGAGGCTCTATCTCTAAACACAGCACTTGAAATGAATTCTGGGAATTGTTGGAACAGTTGAAACAGACTGTAATGAATCAGTGTTTTCTCTTTCACACTGTTCCAGCCTGATGAAGACTCAGTAGAACGATGCCCCTCCCCGCCCTCTCACCGCGCCGAGTCACCACCAAGTCGATACCACAACACCACCAAAACCATCCACCGAAACACTCATAGAGGTACCTGTCTGTCTGCTCATGGCCGAGCACTGGTCTGTTATGTCCTTCAGGGTTCAAGTGTTCCTTGAGGTTCTTGGTACACTGTCCTCTACCTGCTCAGGTACTCTGTCCTCTACCTGCTCAGGTACGCTGTCCTCTACCTGCTCGGGTACTCTGTCCTCTACCTGCTCGGGTACGCTGTCCTCTACCTGCTCGGGTACTCTGCACTCTACCTGCTCGGGTACTCTGCACTCTACCTGCTCGGGTACTCTGTCCTCTACCTGCTTGGGTACTCTGTCCTCTACCTGCTCGGGTACACTGTCCTCTACCTGCTCAGGTACTCTGAGCTCTACCTGCTCAGTTACTCTGTACAGACACAGTCACAGACCAGCTGGTGGACATAGTGGGACATCCAGCACCGACAGAGACAGATATTTCTGGTGGACTTGGTGGAGACCAAAATCAGAGCTAACAGAGAGAAGACTGGACTGACACCTGTCAGGTGACACAAACACAAAGACTCCTGATGACTCATCATGTTGATCTGTAACTGTTCACTGTTTGTTTCCAGTTCGACCAGCTCTTCCTGCCTTTGTCTTTGAGGATCACCTCCCCGAACACCCGTCATCCCCCAAAAACACACACTCTCCCACAGACACACACTCACAGACACACACACACTCTCCAACAGACACACACTCACAGACACACACACACTCTCCAACAGACACACACTCACCGACACACACACACTCTCCACCTGTCAATTGGTCGAGACGAGCTGATTGGCTGCTCCGGGACTGTCCGTACTCAGAGGGCGTGGCTGAGCATAAACAGGGTGGGACTTGTTGGGACTGCCTTCGTTTCCATGGAGACGACAGTGACCTGCCGGTGAGTCAGAACTGTTATTGGCTACTGGAGGAATTAGGAATCAAGTTTTATTCTGCAGGTTGATGAATAAACATCATACAGTGATGAGTTCACCTGTCCGTCGTCACAGTCGTATTGTTTACTCTTTGTTTACAGTCTCATGTTTTAGTTTGTGTTGACAACATGAAACAGTCTGTGTGTGCTTGTGTGTGTGTGTGTGTGTGTGTGTGTGTGTGTAGTTTGTACCTGTCTCTCCCTCTCAGGGTCTTACCTCAGCAGACGACCTGTCATCATGTGACCTCATCCGCCTTGGCTTCATCTCTCACATCGAGCTCTCCACCTTCCTGCTCGCTCTGGGAGTCCAAACCAAACGCACCCGCCCGCCACGTCGCAGGACCCGGGGTGCACTTCATTTTTACATCCCGGTTTGAACGCAGGTTTCAGACAAACCGCAGATAGCACACAGCAGAGGGGTCTGAGGTTAAACCAATGAGATGTCAGAAAGATACGACAGCTGATTGAGCACAAGATCATCGTTAAAGATTAATTATAGGTCACTGCTACAACTTCAGCAGTGGTTGTTTACAGGATGTTGCTACAACTTCAGCAGTGGTTGTTTACAGGATGTTACTGGGGGTTTCAGGGAGGTCATTAATCAGCAATACGCTGTTGTTGTTGTTGTTGTTGCAGTTATGAATGAATGATTTACTTAAGACTATGTGGAGGTGACAGTGACAGTTTTCTTATTTGAGTTTTGCATGTCTGTCTGTCTGTCTGTCTGTCTGTCTGTCAGACTGCGGTGTGTTCGCTGTTCCTCTGAGGTTGTTGTTGGAAAACGACAGAAAGAAGTTTCCTGGAGTCAAAGTTCCTGTCGTCTTCCAGAAGGTGAGGTCTCTGTTTGTCTGTCTGTCTGTCTGTCTGTGGAGACAGGTGTTTTACTGAAGTTACAGTCGTAACACAATAATGTAAAAAATACTGTCAATAGTCAAAGTTCTTCATTAAAGGGTTGGTAAATAAAGACAGGAGGACAAACAGACACTAAGGAGACGGTCGGGAACAGGTCAGTTAGGAGGAGCAGGTCCAGGTCCAGGTCCAGATTCAGGTTCAGGTCCAGAGGACTGGAAAGCAAAGACTAAGGGAGCGATCACACAGAGATAAAACGCTAGATGCGCGACGCCAGTAAAACCATTGTTTTCCTATGATATGGCGCATCTGACCGGCGTTGAAGCGTCTTTTTAGACGCGCATAGACGCTGAAAAGTTAAAATATTTTCAACTTTTTGAGCGACAGACGCCAGTAGCTAGCACGCATTGCTTCCAGCGTTTCAAGCGTCTTTGAAGCGTCCACATCTCATTTCTGTGTGATCGCCCCCTAAAGCGAGGCTGACAGTCAGGCAGACATCAGCGGGGCTGATGAGGGGAGGTCAAAACAGGTGAGCAAGTGACTGGGACAGGTAAAACAGTCTGAGGACACCTGGTGGACAGATGGAGGATGACCCTGCAGGAGGCTGAGTGGACGGACTGAGGCATTACAGAACACTCCATATGATATTATTGTACCATAATAGATTAACACTGCAGGGTAGACTCATCTTTAATAATACATCATGGTTTATTATTGATCATATTCTGTATTAATAACCTGTTTCTGAGACGCAGAGGTATGGCGTACAGTGTCCTCCACGTTCTCTGAGCTGTCTTTTAGCTTTCTGTGGAGCTAGCGTGCTAACAGCTGAACATTCCTGAGGGGTTAGCATTTAGCACGAAGCTAACAGCTGACAGAGTTAAATTTATCAAAGTTTCATTTAGATCAGATCAGCTGCTGCTGACTGACCTCAGAGCAGCTGGTCCTGTGACGCTGTTCGGCCTCAGCGTCCGAGGCTTCAGCCCCGAATGTTTTATGAACAGTCCTGGAACTCGATAGGATGTATTTTCATTCTTAACAAAAAGGAAAAGGCCTAATAATAATGATAATAATAATAAAAGCCCAGGGTCGAATTATTTGTGTTTTTTCATACATGCATTAAAGCCCTCAATAAATAAATTAAACCTGAATCACCACCTCGTGGTCGTACGCCTCTGTCAACCTGTCAGTGAAAACATGGATGCTTCACACACAGAAGATCTATACAATCAGCACAGGTTCAAGATTAGAGTCACCAATTCAGTATCTGACCAAATGTCTCCCCTTCTGTTCCTGAGATATGACGTTAAAACATGATGATGTCACAGTCAAACTGACCTTTGACCTTTGACCTTCATTAATTCATCCTGTTAGACATTTGTGTCAAGTTTGGTCAGAATTAGTGAATGAATTCTTCAGTTATGGACAAAAACATGTTTTGTGAGGTCACACTGACCTTTGACCTCTGACCACACATTTCTAATCAGATTATCCTTCAGTCCAGTTGGATGTTTGTGCCAAATTTAAAGAAATACACTTGAGGCGTTTTTACGAAATTGCCTTCACAAGAATAAGCCAAATGAGGTCACAGTGACCTTTGACCTTCGACCACCAAACTCTAATCAGTTTATTCTTCAGTCCAGGTGGACGTTTGTGTCAAATTTAAAGAAATTACTTCACTGTGTTTTTGAGATATCATGTTCACCAGAATGAGACAGGTGCAAGGTTACACTGACATTGACCTTTGACCACCAAAATCTAATCATTTCATAGTTCAGTTTCATAGTTTGTGCCAAACTTAAAAAAATGTTCCCAAGAGTACAATGGACAGGATGACAGTGACCTTTGACCACTGAATTCTAATCAGCTTGGTTTTGGGTCCACATGGACATTTGTGCAAAATTTGAGAAAATACCCCCAGGCGTTCTTTAGATATCATGTTCGAGAGAATGAGACAGATGTAAGGTCACAGTGACCTCTGAACACCAAAACTGAATCTAGGGCTGCGGCTATTGATTCTTTTAGTAATCAAGTATTCTGTCGATTATTGTGGCGATTAATCGGATAAGAGATACTGCGTGTTTTCATGAAATGACTTGAGTTTTGTTAAAGGACAAGACTCATTTATAACAGAGACAATAAAAGTCTCTGAAATGAGCAACATATTTGTTTCTTCTTTTGAAAGTCAGAGCAGTAAACTCTCACGCTGTCACAAATAACCAGTGCTGGGCAGCAGCGTCACCACAAGTAGTAGTCCGACTCCGCTCACTGACCCTCTGACTGACTGATAAAGTTATCTGAAGGTCTCTTTACGTCCGGATGTCAAACTCTGGATTTATAAAAGATCACGTGCACTTAAATCTCCGTCACTGTGGAGCTGGGCGCACATGCACGATCTTTGTTTACTCTCCCACAGTGAGACATAAATTGAGGCGCTAACACCCTTTAATCAGTTTACATATCGATATCTGTGCCCGCTCCACTGCTCATCAGACCTGTCGACAGAACAGCTGTCATTACGCGCGACCATTACACACAGCTTCAGCTGTTCATTTTGGTTGGAATGAAAATCAGGTTGACGATGTTTTCCATGTCTAATTACAGTCGGTGTCACGGTAGTTGATGAGGTGGTTTAACTGTTGGGTAGACGGCGAGGTTACGGAGGAGGAAACGGGTTTGACCTCATATGTTCCTGCAGCTGTTTGTTTGAAACTGTTAACAACCAGAAAAAAGAGGTGGAAACACCTCCGTTACCTGCGTATACCCTCCACTACACCACTGCTATCAACATTAGAATTTAACGTTGTGTGGACGTTAGCAATATGACGTCTGTACCTTACGACCAAACGTTATTCTATGTCAAGATGATGATAGCATGAGACATCTGAAAAATTCTGGATTTTTATCGGATTGACAATATTTCAAATGTCTAATGTTAGAATTTCACGTTGTTTGGATGTTAACATTACGATGTTAGGAGGACGTTGGGTTAGGGTTAATCATTTGTCGTTAAAATTCAAAGTCAGATTGACGCTAACATCAGACGTCCTGATATTGAATTTTGGTCACCTGACGTCACAACCTAAATTAACATCTCACGATGTTTGTGGCAGCTTATGTTATTTTATTTTTATGTTTGTCATAAGTTCTGTAAGTTTTGCAGATGTTGGGTTTTGTTCTCCGTACCTTTCGACTAAAGGTTATTCTATGTTTAGATGACGTTAGCATGAGACGTTTGAAAATGCTCAAATTGATGAATGTCTAACAATGTTAGAATTAACTGTTGTTTGGATATTAACATTACGATGTTGGGAAGATGTTGGATTTTGGTTGATAATCTGTCGTTGCTACTCTACGTCAGATTGACATCGGAATTAGACGTCCTGACATTGAATTTGTTCACCTGATGTCACAACCTAAATTCAACCAAACATCTCACGATGTTCATGGCAGCTTATGCTATCTTATTTTCAAACGGTTTTTATAAGTTTTGCAGATGTTGGGTTTTGTTCTCCGTACCTCACGACGAAATGTTTTTTTCTACGTTTAACGATGTTGGTGCAGTGTGTTACCGAGGGTCCTCACAAGTGTACAAAAACAAACCTGTGTGTGTGTGTGTGTGTGTGTGTGTGTAGTTGTTGTGTATTTTAGAGCAGACTGGCCTGCAGACTGAAGGGATTCTCAGAGTGCCAGCATCAGCCGCCAGACTCAAGGTAACACACACACACACACACACACACACACACACACACACACACACACACACTGAGATCTGTTAAACATCCACACTAATGCTTACAGAATGATTGTGAACACCTGTCTGTCTGTCTGTCTGTCTGTCTGTCTTCAGTACCTGCGTAGAGAGTTAGACAGGTGTTGTGGAGGGTTCGACTGGTCTGCAGTGAGACAGGTGGACGCCGCAGGTCTGCTGAAGCTTTTCATCAGAGAGCTGCCAACACCTCTGCTGACACACACACACCTGTCCACCTACCGCTCTGTGCTGGGTACACACACACACACACACACACACACACACACACACACACACACACACACAGAGTCATAAACAGACATTGTGGGGACCTGTTCTTTGTCCCCATAAGGTCGGTGAGTCCCCACATCCTCAGTAAGGTTTCTGCCACTTTACGTGAGGGTTACATGAAGCACGGTATTTAAAGCTCCTCCTCCTCCAGTCAGTTCTACTTCCTGTTTATCAGCTGACACTCTCTCAAACACAGATTGGTGGGTGTGTTTAACAGTCAGACATGACCCATTACCATGGCAACGTGATAGCAGTTACAGTAGCTTGGGAATCAGCAACATGTCTCTTACTCAGAGGATTTTTTGTCAGAGCACAAATGAGACACATCTTAGTGTTGCTCTCTGTCTGGGCGCCGTTTGGCTGCTGCTGCCCCGACGAGCCGCACAGTTGCACACCGGTCCCACTGGAAGGAAAGACGTGTTTCCAAGGTCTGCTGTTTGAAACAGAGTTATGGGAGGTTTTGGAGGTGCACCGTCCGGCAGCATCGGCCGCTCTCGCCTCAGCTCAGCACCAACATGACCCGCGCAGCACTTTTCATTTGTTTGTTGTTCTAATGGCACTTTTTAACGCTTTAACGTTAAGCTGTGCACTCCCACGGCTGAACCTGACTTAGAGTCAGATCATGAGGTTTAAAACTATTTTCCGATCATCTGTTGTTGTTTTTTCATACAGAGTTTTAAAGTTTGAACGGGGCTCAGCTGGACACTCACGTCACATAGTAAACAAGCTAACATTGGGGGGTTTTCTCGACACTAGATATCAAACAGAAGCAGAGACAGTGTCGTATGAAGTATCTGTGAGCTCCTCAGAGGAGGACACAAGACAAAGTTTCCTCGCAGCCTGACGATGAAAAGTTTCTCCTCCTTTGTGTCGCCGTATCACATCCGTCTGTACCAAATGTCTGTACCTGACAAGTAAACAGACACACCCACACAGAGAGATAACTGAGGCTATATAGTTAAATAAAGTCAATAAGAACAACTGGCACTGTACCCAAACACAAATGAGGAGTTGTGTATTTTGTCTTTCTGTGGAGGCCAATCAAAGACGAGCTGGGTCACAGTTATTTTCATCACATGGACAGTACGTTTAAATATTGACTGACATTTAAAAAAATATTAAATGAAAATATAAATAGGCCTACTCTTCCACTGACATAAATGTGTAGTATTATAAACTCTGTGTTGCATGTTTTAAATAAGCCTGTCAGCGTTAACGACAGGTCCGAACGTAACGCAATATTTCTTTATTTTATTCTTTAACCGATTCTGTTGAGCTGACGTCATGGTTCAGTCCTCAGTCCGTCTGTCAGAAACTCCTCTCCATCTACACTCTAAACCTTTTCTGCTCACAAACAATCTGCTGGACGGCGACCATGTTGGTTTCAGTACAGGAACACGTGACAGTTTGAGGTCACATGTCACAACCAGTGAAGGCCTGTCCTGTTGTGTCTCTGCAGGTGTGTCCTCTGAGGTCCACCAGGTCCAGGCTCTGCAGCTGCTGTCCTTGTTGCTTCCAGAAGAGAACAGAGACACACTCAAAGTAAATCACAGTCACTTCATCACTGTGTTTGTGTCTCAGCCTGAAACCATCACAGCCTCAGCAGGCGTCACTCTCAGGACACAGGTTACAGGCGTAACCATCTGGCCACGAACATCGTGGGATGTTTGGTTAATTTCGGTTGTGACATCAGGTGACCAAAATTCAATGTCAGGACGTCTGATGAAGGGTTTTTTTGGTTTTTCCTGATCAGCTGTGAGGGTCCTAAGGACAGAGGGATGTCGTATGCTGTAAAGTCCTGTGAGGCAAATTGTGATTTGTGATATTGGGCTTTATAAATAAAATTGATTGATTGATGTTAGCGTCAATCTGACGTAGAATATTAACGACAAATGATTAACCAAAACCCAACGTCTTCTAAACGTCATAATGTTAACATCCAAACAACGTGAAATTCTAACATTGTTAGACATTTAAAGTTTCGTCAATCCAATATTCACTCCAACCAAAATCCAACGTCTTCCAAACATCTCATGCTAACATCATCATGATGTAGAAAGACAACAATTATTTGTGAGGTACGGAGAACAAAACCCAATGTCTGCAAAACTTATAAAACTAATAAAAAATGAATACTAATAAAATAACATAAGCTGCCACTAACAACGTTAGATGTTTAGTTAATTTCAGTAGTGACGTCAGGTGACCAACATCTTCCAAATGTCGTAATGTTAACATCCTGACAACATTAAATTCTAATGTTATTAGTCACTTAGAGTATCGTCAAGCCAATAAAAATCCAACATCTTCCAAACCTTGACATTTAGTCATAAGGTATGGAGAACAAAATCCAACATTTGTTAAACATCATAATGTGAACGTCCATACAACATGAAATTTTAACATTGTTAGACGTTTAAAGCTTCGTCGCCCTGATATTTATTCCAATATAAACCCAATGTCTTCCAAATGTCTCATGCTACCGTCATCCATCCAACGTCTGCAAAACTTAAACTTATAAATACAAACATAAAAATAAAATAACATAAGCTGCCACGAACATCGTGAGATATTTGGTAAATTTAGGTTGTGACTTCAGGTGACCAAAATTCAATGTCAAGACGTCTGATGTTAGCATCAATCTGAAGTAGAATATTAACGACAAATGATTAACTAAAACCCAACGTCTTCTAAATGTCAAGATGTTAACCTTCAAACAACATGTAATTCGAAAAAACGTTAGACATTTAAAGTTTTGTCAATTCTTCCAAACGTCTCATGCTAACATCATCATGACGTAAAAAACATAAGCTGCTCCTAGTAAAGGAATAAATACATTTAGTCAGTCTTTTCTTCTCAGTCTGTACTTCTACTCCATTACATCTGACGGCTTCAGTTACTAGTTACTTTACAAATTAAGATTCCTGCAAGTTCAGCTGGAGCGGAGCCGATTAATGAACTCACAGAAAAGTAAATCACAACTACTTTGATAATTATTTAAGTCATTTTAAATGCAAAAACATTTCATGGTTTCATCTTCACAAACAGGAACATTTTTATTTTGCTGATTTTGCTTTTTATTATTTCATAACTTTAATGTATATTAGCAATAATAAAAAAAAACATTGTGAAGGTGTCACTTTGGGCTCTGAGGCACTGTGACGAAGTTAAGTCCTGCGGGGTGAAGCTGTGAAGCTGTGAAGTCCGGCAGCTGCTGGCTGCGAGCGGAGCTAGCTGCTAACAGCCACCACTGCAACTAACAAACTCCACAAATCCATTCAGCAGCTCCACCATCCACAGTCAGACACACACGGCTGATTATTTACTGCTGAATTACAGCTCACAACTCGCACCAACCCAAACATCCTGGTGCAGACTATTTACTGGAGTTTACAGCCTGTCGCTCATCAGGCAGCTGAAGATCATTACAAGCTGTCAGTGTCCGACAGTCCACCACCAACATTTACATCACGTCTCGTCAACAAAAATTAAACAGATTTCGTCTCAGTTTTTATTGTCAAGATCTATTTTTAGCTCGTCATCGTCTCATTTTCGTCGTGGAAAAAAGGTCAGTAATTTTCTTTATAGTTTTCAGCAGGTCACACGTCACCTCACTCCAAAAAGAGAGTTCCTCTGGGCTCCACCTCCGGACCGCCTACGGTTGTGCGTCTCCTCCATCTACCTGGAGTTTTTGTGTCTCTATCTTCCACCTGAGATTCAGATGGTTACTGATGTGTTTCCATGGTTACAGGCTCTAATGGTCTTCCTGCGTAAGGTAGTCTCTCACCAGGACCAGAACAGGATGTCTCTGTGGAACGTCTCCATGGTGATGGCACCCAACCTGTTTACCCGCCCTCACCATGGCAACAAACGCTCCATCGCCAGGCAACAGGAGGAGATGGAGGAGGCGGTGGGTGGAGCTCACCTGGTCCGACTGATGATCACACACCAGGACCTGCTGTGGACTGTGAGTCACAGGACACACACATGCACAGCCTCTGTGGCAACACCAGCTCAGGTTTCTGTGAAATCACATCCTGTTTTCTGTGGTAGGTCCCCAGCTTCCTGCTGTCTCAGGTGAGACAGATGAACCAGGCATCCAATCAGAAACGGTTCGGCCTGACCAGGGCAAAAAGACGGCTGCTGAGGAGGAAGAACGACAAGACTGAGAGGAACCAGGTGAGACAGAGACCAGAGAACCAGGTGAGACAGAGGCCAGAGAACCAGGTGAGACAGATCAGAGACCAGGTGAGACAGCTCAGAGACCAGGTGAGACAGCTCAGAGAACCAGGTGAGACAGATCAGAGACCAGGTGAGACAGACCAGAGACCAGGTGAGACAGACCAGAGACCAGGTGAGACAGACCAGACAACCAGTTGAGACAGATCAGAGAACCAGGTGAGACAGACCAGAGACCAGGTGAGACAGATCAGACAACCAGTTGAGACAGATCAGAGAACCAGGTGAGACAGACCAGAGACCAGGTGAGACAGATCAGACAACCAGTTGAGACAGATCAGAGAACCAGGTGAGACAGAGACCAGAGAACAGGTGAGACAGATCAGAGAACCAGGTGAGACAGAGACCAGAGAACAGGTGAGACAGATCAGAGAACCAGGTGAGACAGAGACCAGAGAACAGGTGAGACAGATCAGAGAACCAGGTGAGACAGACCAGAGACCAGGTGAGACAGATCAGACAACCAGTTGAGACAGATCAGAGAACCAGGTGAGACAGAGACCAGAGAACAGGTGAGACAGATCAGAGAACCAGGTGAGACAGAGACCAGAGAACAGGTGAGACAGATCAGAGAACCAGGTGAGACAGAGACCAGAGAACAGGTGAGACAGAGAATCAGAGAACAGGTGAGACAGATCAGAGAATCAGAGAACAGGTGAGACAGAGACCAGAGAACCAGGTGAGTCAGATCGGAGAACCAGGTGAGACAGAGACCAGAGAACCAGGTGAGACAGATCAGAGTTCCAGAGAACAGGTGAGACAGAGACCAGAGAACCAGGTGAGACAGATCGGAGAACCAGGTGAGACAGAGACAGATCAGGGAACCAGGTGAGACAGAGACCAGAGAACAGGTGAGACAGATCAGAGAACCAGGTGAGACAGTGACCAGAGAACCCGGTGAGACAGAGAACCAGAGAACCAGGTGAGACAGCTCAGAGAACCAGTTGAGACAGATCAGAGAACCAGGTGAGACAGCTCAGAGAACCAGTTGAGACAGATCAGAGAACCAGGTGAGAACCAGGTGAGACAGAGACCAGAGAACAGGTGAGGCAGATCAGAGAACCAGGTGAGACAGAGACCAGAGAACAGGTGAGACAGATCAGAGAACCAGGTGAGACAGAGACCAGAGAACCAAGTGAGACAAAGACCAGAGAACCAGGTGAGATAGAGACCAGCGAACCAGGTGAGAACCAGGTGATACAGATCAGACATCAGAGAACCTGGTGAGAACCAGATGAGACAAAGACCAGAGAACCAGTTGAGACAAAGACCAGAGAACCAGGTGAGACAGATCAGAGAACCAGGTGAGACAAAGACCAGAGAACAGGTGAGACAGAGACCAGAAAACAGGTGAGACAGAGAACCAGAGAACAGGTGAGACAGAGACCAGAGAACAGGTGAGACAGATCAGAGAACCAGGTGAGACAAAGACCAGAGAACAGGTGAGACAGAGACCAGAGAACAGGTGAGACAGAGAACCAGAGAACAGGTGAGACAGATCAGAGAACCAGGTGAGACAGAGACCAGAGAACAGGTGAGACAAAGACCAGAGAACAGGTGAGACAGAGACCAGAGAACAGGTGAGACAGAGAATCAGAGAACAGGTGAGACAGATCAGAGAATCAGAGAACAGGTGAGACAGAGACCATAGAACCAGGTGAGACAGAGACCACAGAACCAGGTGAGACAGATCAGAGTTCCAGAGAACCAGGTGAGACAGATCGGAGAACCAGGTGAGACAGAGATCAGAGAACCAGGTGAGACAGAGACCAGAGAACCAGGTGAGATAGAGACCATAGAACCAGGTGAGACAGAGACCAGAGAACAGGTGAGACAGAGACCAGAGAACAGGTGAGACAGATCAGAGAACCAGGTGAGACAGAGAACCAGAGAACAGGTGAGACAGATCAGAGAATCAGAGAACAGGTGAGACAGACCAGAGAACAGGTGAATCAGAGAATCAGAGAACAGGTGAGACAGACCAGAGAACAGGTGAGACAGAGACCAGAGAACAGGTGAGACAGAGACCAGAGAACAGGTGAGAGAGAGACCAGAGGCATTCAACCAACCCCAAAACCAGTAACGATGACCTAGACTGAACAACTGGCCCCCAGCCAACCATCACATGACTATGTTAACATCTGTGTGTGTGTGTGTGTGTGTGTGTGTAGATCACGGAGCTGTGGGACGGTGTTGTCAGGGTTCACGCCCCTCTGCACGCCAAGGTCTCCATGGCTGTACAGCTGGACGGACAGATGACAGCAAGAGACGTCATCACCCGCTT
>NC_065516.1:37333363-37344267 GCF_006386435.1 Epinephelus moara | reverse complement strand
TGTCAAATCTTTTTACATAGTTTGGAGAGTTCTCTGGGTATTTTGAAATACTTGGATGGTAAGTTGTGTTTTTCAGGAGTCTGGAGAGTACAAACTGTTCTTTAGTATGTGGAGAGTGTAATGTTCTCTTTAGTGTGTCAATAGTACTAGTTTCTTAAAATACTCGGATAGCACCATATGTTTTTCAAGAATTTGGACAGTACCCTGTGTTTTGTGAAAAGGTTTTGATGAGTACCATATATTTCTTAAGTATTTCAACAGTACTTTTTGAGAGTTTTGAGGGTGCCTTGTGCATTTTGAAATATCTGGATAGTAGTCTGTGATTTTGAGAAGTTTGGAGTACACTGAATTTATTTATTTATTTTTTTAGTATTTGGATAGTGAAATGTGTTTTTCCTAAGCCTTTGGACAGTACCGACCTTGTGTCTGTTTGGACAATATTGACCTTGTGTTTTCTGAAATTTTTGGACAGTAGTTCACGTTTTCTAAACTGTTTCATAAAGTACTGCAGAGTACTTTATGTTTTCAGTTCTGCTGAGTACCTTTAGTTCTTTGAGGTATTTGCAGAGTGATTCATGTTCTCTAAACAGAGATTTTTAAGTTTTTAAGAGAATGCCATGTGTTTTTTGAGCAGTTTAGTGAGTTTATTTTTGAAGTATTTCGACAGTACCAGGGTTTTCCCTGCCTATCTAAAACTGTCCAGTGTTGTGTCAGATCCCGGTTCCCCCTCGGGCTGTGTCTCTCCTATTGTTTCCCACGGAGCTCTGCCCCGTTTGAAAGGTGAAGGAAGCCCGTATGTAGAAAGATGTCGTCTCCAAGATGTAGAATATGTATTATAGAAGAGAAACACACATTTCAGGACCGCTGACTTGTATCTTCAGAACAGACATGTCCTGTGATTTTCAGCCTCCTTTCATATTTAATAGAGGGGGGACAATACCTGACAGTAATATTCTCAGCTGTCAGGATGGGCCTGCTGTAAAGGGTAAATATAATCATAGACGGCTGAAAATCACAGGACATGTCTGTTCTGATGATACAAGTCAGCAGTGTAAAGCTCAAGCATGTGGGGGCCTCCTTTCATATTTAATAGGGGGGGGGGGCGCGTATCTAAAAGTACAGCTGTCAAGATGCCCCCCGCCACAGGCCTTTGCCTCCTTGGTCTCCAAAAAACCCAGGGAAAACCCTGAGTACATCATATTTTCTAAAGAGTTCTTAGACAGTACCTTGTATCTTTTAAGAGTTTGGAGAGAGACACATGTTTTTCAAAGTAGTCAGACAGAAACACATTTTCTGAATTGTTTCTGAAGTATTTTGAGTATACCATGTGTCTTTGAAGCATTTGGGCAGTACTTCACGTTTTTTAAACCATCTCTTAAGAGTACTGGAGAGTAGTTTGTGCTGGTTGAAGTATTTGGAGAGTGATTTGTGTTTTGATAACATTTTTCAAGTGTTTGGAGATCATCTTCAGTTCCTTAAATTATTTGGAGAATACCTTGTGTTCTTAAAAGACTTTCGAGTGTACTAAGAGGTTTTTTTTTAAGTTTTTACCCAGTGATCCATGTTTTCTTAACAGTTTTTGAATTGTTTTGAGAGTACCTAGGGTGTTCTTTGGAGAGCTTAAAGAGTACCTTATGTTCTTTCAAGAGTTTGGAGGGTACCATATGTTCTTTGAAGTATTTGGAGAGTGATCCATGTTTACTTGTATGTTTCTGAATTAAGGTAAGCTGTGTTCTTTGAAGAAATTTTCCAAACATAGTACCTTGTGTTTTTGAGAGGTACAATGTGTTTATTGAAGTATTTGGAAAGTACCTTGGGTGTTTTCAAAGAATCTGAGTAGTACTTGTATTTCTTAAAGAATCTGAACAGCACTTACCTTGAGACTTAGTGTAAGAGTTAAAGATGTTAAGAGTTTGGAGAGTTCCTATTTTTTTTCTGAAGAGCTTGTACTGTACCATTGTTTTTTGAAGTAATTTGACAGTACAACAAATCTTTGGCTAGTGAGTTGTGTTTTTTGATGAGTTGTGGAGAGTACCATGCGTTTTCTCAAAAGTATATAGAGAAGTAACTATTTTCTGAGCAGTTTAAGTCTTTGGAGGGTGTCATGTATTATCTGAAGTATTTCAGCAGTGCTTCAAATGTTCCAAACAGTTTTTGAAGAGTTTTGAGAGTACTGTGTGTTTTAGAGAAGTTTGGAGAATACATTTGCAACTTTTCAACCGCAGGAACTTTTCTCATTTACCTGGGATTTTGAAAACCTCGTCGCGTTTCCACCGAAATTACCCAGGGAAAAACTTCCCCTCAACCCCAAACTTTCCCTGAAAAAAGTACCTAGTAGCGGAGTAGGACTTTTCAGATTACCTGGAATTCTTGAGGGGGCTGTGTGCTGAAGAACGCTGAGTGGTGGAACACACACTTAGGAGCGTTCTGCACTTCCTGGCACGGGCAGCCGCTGCAAATTTTATTTCATTTTTAGAAGCTTCACTTCGCTTGTGTTTTGATTGGGTGTAGGTTGGGTACTGAAACCCGGTACTAAATTAGCCTCGGGGCTCAATTATCAAGAGCGTAGTATTGATAAGCGCTTATGGTATCGGTTCTCCTCTGTGCCAGTGCTGAACTCCTCCACACACACACACACACACACACACACACACACACACACACACACACACACACACATACACACACACACACACACACACACACAGTAACCGGTGAACAGCTGAGCGGCCGCGGTGGAAACAAAGTGAAGATAACTCGTAAATGACTCGAGTTGACGGCAGCTACACTCGTTACTGTAGGTGACATTAATCCTTAGTGAGTAAGAAGCCAATACTTTCTAAATACATGTGTTCAGCAGCATTAACATGTAGACAGTGATATTCAATAGGCTCCGCCCACAGTCTCTCATCCACCGTCACTAACGTTATGTCTGACACAAGGACAGCACGCTAGTCCAGCTGATAGTGAATTGTTCCTAATGAGCTCTAATGACAGCTGTCTGTATTGAGACTAACTTAGTTTGACACTTATCTTAAAATACTTTACACTGAGCTGCTGGCTGAGACATTTGGAGAGTAGCTTTTGAAGTGTTTGGAGAATTTTTATATTCTTTAAAGTGATCCATGTTTTCGTAACAGTTTTTGGACTGTTTGGACAGTACCTTGTGATCTTTGAAGAATTGGGAGTGTGCCATGTTTTCTTTGAAGTATCTGGACAATAATTCATATTTTCTGCATAGATTTAAAAGTATTCAGAGAATGCCATGTTTTTTAAAGAATTTGGAGAATTTTTTTCTTTGGATAGTACAATGTGTTATTTGAGGAGACTGGAGAATACCTTTTTTTGCTGTATTTGACAATTCTTCATGTTTCAGTTTTTCAAGTATTTGGAGAGCACCTTGTGTTTTTTTTGTTTTGTTTTTTTAAGTACTGCCGGAGTGTTTTGTGTATTTTTACGTATTTGGAGAGCACCTTGTGTTTTGTGAGGAGTTTGAGGAGAATACTATGTTGTCTGACATATTTGGGAAGTACTTCATGTTTCGTGCTTCAGTTTTTCAAGTATTTGGTGAGTGCCATGTGTTTTTTGAGAAATCTGGACACAATAATTAATAATTGATAAACAGTTTTTCAAGTACTTGGAGAGTACAACGGGTTTCTTGGTAGAGATTCAAGAATACCACTGTTTTCTACATGTTTTGACAGCACTATACTTGACTTCATGTTTTATAAGTATCTGGAGAGACCTTGAGTTTTTTAAAGTCTTTCACATGTACATGTGTGCACTGAAAAGTACCTTTTGTTTTTGAAGTACACTGGAGAGCACCTCCTGGGTTTTTTTTCAGTATTTGGACTTGTGACTTTTTTGAAGAATGTGAAGAGTAAGTCATGTTTTCTTTTTTAACAGTTTGGAGAGTAAAATGTGTTTTGTAATGTTTTTGGACAGTCCTCATGTTTACTTTATGTACTTCAGTATTGGAAGTACTTTGTGTGACAACCTCACATTTTTCTGAAACTGAAGTAGTTAGAGAGTACCTTATGTGCTTTTATAGTTTTTTAAGTATTTGGAGAGTAGCTTGTGTTTTTGAAGTACTTTTAAATGTATACGTGTATTAATTAATACCTTGTGTTTTTTCTTTCAAGTATTTGGAGATAATTCACACTTTTGAAGAATTTTTAAGTATTTGTATCTTGTATTTGTAAATGTACGTGTGTGTGTATTAAAAAGTACCTCATGTTTTTTAAAGAGTTTTTTGAAGTAGTTGGAGCAGGCGGCGAGCACACAGCGGTGAGCACGGAACTTGACGTCTTCCACTACCACGGCGATGTCGCAGTGTTCGCCCTCCAGTCGCTGTTCGTTCAGCAGCTTCAAGAAGATGCTCTTATGTTCATCGTCCACGTACTTCACCGTCTCCGCCATCTGAACACAGTCAAGGAAAACATCAGGTGTTTGATTAAAGGCTCAGTTCACACAAACTAAACAACTCAAAGCGTTAATAATTTCAGAAACAGAATCACTCCCTGGTTACTGGACTGGTCTCGTGTGTCCACCATGTTTTCCTGGTTTCACCAAAGTACATAACCTATGAGTTTATCAACCTGGGTGTAAAGATTTACTGACACACAAGAACCAAACTGTGGAATTCAACACAGATCTCAGTGATGTTGCTAGGTACACGTCCTGCGTCTCTAACACATTAAAATATGAAAGGACGCAGTAAAATCACCATCACGTTTTGAGGGACGCACTGTTATTTAACAACTTCCTTAATATTATATTCTAAGCACATTTAGCTAATGTTGCTTATTATTGTTTTGTATGTGTCACGTTTATATGGTTTTCTGTTTTTGCGAATGTTGCTGTTTCTAGACATGACCTGTCCACTACTTTTATTACTATTCATATTTCTATAGTTACTATAAAGTTTTTGTAGTTAAAGTCATCATATGAAACAAGCCCTGAAGAATCCAGTGGTACCAACCATGTCATGCTAGCATCTCAGGAAGGGGCTAAATAATGCTCCAAAGTTAGGCTAAATTTTGGTGAAGGGAAAAACAGCATTGCCCTTTCCAGAAAGGTCCCTTGACCTCTGACCTTCAGATATCTGGATGAAGACATTGGCTGCATCCCAAGTCTCTTAATTGTATACTACTAACTCCTAACTCCTGACTTGAACCGGAAGTCGTTCGAGGTCCGCCATCTTTAAGGCCGTCTCATGTGTCTTATTCCTGCCAGTAAGGAGTTAGCGTTAGGAGTTAGGAGGGATCTGTTAGGTGCGATGAGTAAGGTAACACGAGAGGTTCCTAACAGGAAGTCTTTTTCAGCTTGAGGCCATGACGTATAAATACCCGCCCCCTACATCTGGCTCATTTGAACTAGATGACGGAGAAACAGCTCAAGTGTACCCGTCACATGCATCTTTTGCAATGACACGCTGTAATTCACATGCCTACGTGACTACAAAGAGTAACGGTGATGAGATTTCCTGCAAGACTGTCATGTTGTAATTAAGTTTATTTCATTCACAACTCATTGTGATATAACACCACGCACGCGCGCGCGCGCACACACACACACACACACACACATTTGCCCATCATTAATTGTCCTGCATGTCATGTGAGTGGAATAATGTTTAATAGCCTGTAGGTAATATTAATTATTAATATTAATATTAATTAATATTATTACTTTCATTGTTACGGCTTTGATCAGCGAATATAATGTGACTTGGGATGTACGCCAAACGCTGGCTCCGTTATGCAGCAGATCCAGCTGTCGTGCCGTCACCAGAATAGGACGCCACTTTACGTGACGCTTCAGAGTAAGGCCGTCTCATGTCTCTTAATCAGCAATCCTCGCTCCTCACTCCTAACTCCTTGCATGTTTCCTAAGTGGGAGGGACTAAACAGTTAGATAAGGTGGTTAGCAGTAAGAGACTTGGGATGCAGCCAGGCTCTGTGCAGGGGTGTAGCCATCATTTCAGAAATGAGGGGGACAGATTGTTTAGGAGTAAGATCACTTGTTTTAATCACTGACTTAAATATCCTCTCCTATTCGATTACGGAACCAAACCAAAGAACCAAAAACACCTGGTGACGAGGGAAAGAGGTCATCTCCTGCAGTGGGTTGCACCCAGGGAACAACACCAGTCCTTAAATTCATTATCAAAATCAGAAATTAAATGATCAATATCAGAACTCTGAACCACCAAGTTCTGGTCATGTTGACACAAATTAACCTCTAGCATCAAGGTGATAAGGAAAATCAGTAATTCTGAAATACATGTGGGAATTAATTTCAAACTAGGTCTTACTCTGTAAATATTCCTTTAACCATTTAATATCTGTCCTCACCTGCGGCAATCTTTGTCAATCGTTCTCCGTCTATAATTTTGCGCCCTACTTGAGCCATGCCCACCTCTATTTATTTTTCACCCCTCTCTCCAGTTCTGCTGTATTAACACCGGGTTTAATATATTTTGCTTCCATCTCTCTGCCCTGCTCTACTCTACTTCAACGCTACTTAGCTCTCTCTCTACTCTACCAGTAGACTACCACATCCACCTGTTGCACAAAACGCACACAGCAGTGTTTCCCCTAGGATGGAGTTGTAGCAGCGGAGGTGAAGCACACGCATGAAAAATAATTTTCACATGCGTGAAACTTTTTTGTATGCTTGCAAAGCACAGCCTGCTGGGATGTTTCTATGTATCTACTGGCACCAGAAGGGCTCTTTAGGACTAAGTACATACAGTACATGTGTGCACAGTAATGAGCAGGTGAAATGTCTGTCTAGCTTACATATGAGGTGTCTCAAGATTTAGGAACATACAATTTTATTGAATATAATAAAAGTAAAAAGTCACTTGACATGCTGCTGTTTTGTGCTATGACCTATTTAAGTGTTGGAAGTTGTTATTTACGTGACAACGCCTGAACGCAACACAAGCTCAGCATGAGTGCCGTGCTGAGCTGCTGTGCGAGCAGCGTGTTTGTCTGTGCGTAACAGCAGTCTGTTGATGGTTATTTACACACTGTCCATAACAATAACTTTGTCAGCTGACAAACTGCACCGGGCTCAGGGTCAGGTTTGGTCAGGAAAATGCGCCCCGAGCCGCTCTAGCGTGCTCACCTGTGTGTGTGGCTGAACTCCGCCGTGCGCGATACAGAGAGCAGAGGAGAATTGTTAACGCGTGACCATGTAGAGACAGAAATGACATGATGACATAACACCATAAACAGTATATTGTTATGTTATTATATGAAGCGTCCGTCGTGCAAAATAATATCAATGGGGGCTAGACCAAGGCCCAATCCCAATTCCTATCTTAACCCTCAGTCTCAAAAATCTGCGCTCCCACGAAGTGCTAGTGCTGTCCCGATTCTCAGAGTGTTGAGTTGAGGGTGAAGAATAAGGGCTGTATGGCCCTCATTTTTAAGATTTTCCAGGACCACCCTTGGCAATAAGTGCTATCCCAGAATCCTTTGCGTATCATCCGCTGAGCCCAGCCGAACCCGGCCGAGTACAAACGATTCAGTCAATGCAAGATGGCGGCGACAAACGTAAGGAAGCAGAGTTATCAATGTGAGTATTTTCCTCGTTAATAGTTGTTTTAAAATTATAATAACCATTGCATTATCTTAGTTTAACGTCATTTTATGGACTATAGACCTCTTTGTAGCGTAACACACATATTTTTTTGGCTAGCTAACATTTCAGGGCCACCAATGAAGACAAGTTTACAAAAAGCAAACAGGCTCCAAAAAAACTATGGGAGTGAGTAAATGTAACTTGTGAACTGTTCATATTTTATCCACTGTGAGGGTCATAAGGACAGAGGGATGTCGTATGCTGTAAAGCCCTGTGAGGCAAATTGTGATTTGTGATATTGGGCTTTATAAATAAAATTGATTGATTGATTGATTGATTGATATTCATAACATAATTCTCAGTCACAACGGCAACTGTTCCCCTAGTGATCAAGCATTCTGTTTCACCTAGTGATCAAGCATTCTGTTTCAATATGAAATCAGCACAGCTGCAGACGACATTGTCGAAGATTATTGTTTGTAACTGTACATTTGTTTTGGAGCTGCCCCTATACTGTCACTTTTTGGAAAGATTTTGTCGAGTATATTCATTGCAACATTTATGTTCTATTTTCACTACTGTACAAGGATGTGCTGTTTGGATTTTATGATGTCAGCATTTCAAAACAAAAACAATTCTATATCATTAATCTATCTATTATCTTGGCGAAATTCCATATTCATAAGAGTAAATTTTGTAACAGAAAACCCTTGTTCAAAATTTTTATGAATGAAATGCAGCAATACTTCGAAACCAAGACTGAAAATATGTAAACAATTTAATTGTTTGAGCTGCTGAACTTTTTTATTGATTTATTTGTTTATTTTATTTCTTTTTCTTTTCTCTTAACCCTGGCATATTTGTTCTGTTCATGTCTGTCACTGCTTGTTTTGTACAAGAATTGAAATAAAGTGTTGGGAAAAAAACAAACAAAAAAAAAACGTTGCATCTTTTTATCAACGACTACTGATGACGTATATTTCTTCTTTTTTGAATTGACAGACTGAACTGTTGTTGTAGTCACCTAAAAGCACCAGCAGATGGCAGGAGCTACATTTGAAGCACCGTACGCAAACATACAAGCTACTGAATCCTCCACAACAAGTTCCTGTAAATGTTTCACAATAAAACCCTGTTTAGAAAATGGGGGGAGGTTATAAGGCGCTTTTAACAGTGTCTCTGTGTCTCACCTGGTGGGACAGTGTCTCTGTGTCTCGCCTGGTGGGACAGTGTCTCTGTGTCTCACCTGGTGGGACAGTGTCTCTGTGTCTCGGCTGGTGGGACAGTCTCTCTGTCTCTCACCTGGTGGGACAGTGTCTCTGTGTCTCGCCTGGTGGGACAGTGTCTCTGTCTCTCGCCTGGTGGGACAGTGTCTCTTTGTGCCCAGTCTGGTTCCAATAGTTCATGTACCTCTTGTACCGCGGACACGCGCACCGGAGCGTGTGCACGATGCATTAAAGTGAACCAGGGGGACGGACGGGAGACAGGCTCGCTGTGAGCACGGAGCATACCGACGTTATTTACCGGAGTAGACCGGGTTTTAAGTGTGAACACCCGCAGCGGGTCTAACCCCGGACTGTTGCCGAACACCGAGTCTGACTGTGGGTCACTTAAACCGGAAAGAAGAGGGCTAGCTTAACGTTAGGCTAACGGGCTAGCAGCTGCGAGGCTAACATCAGTTTAGCTGAGCCGATCGTCAGAACCGGACTGAACCGTTTTAACGTTAGCCCAGGCGGCCTATCGGCCGGAGGACAACCGTTTAATGGAGTCTGCTGACGGTGTTACAGCAGCGGGGAGGCTAACGTTAGCCTGTAGGACGTGCTCGAGCTAACATGCTAATCAAACATTAACTACTTCAACGTTACCGGGGGATAAACCGGCCACACGGTGACCAACATAGTCGCCGGTGATGATTCACAACCGTTACGTTCAGACGTTAGTGTGTACCGGATGAGGTGTGCCTGGTGTTTTTACGGTGAAACTCGGTGTTTGATTTAACGTTAAATGGCGGACAGTCCGGCCTGCTGCTCCGCTCACACACAAAATGGCGTTTACCCGTGAACTACTTTATCCGTTAAACCTGCGGACCATCCGACACCATCACCGGCCGGACGGTGAGCGGGCCGCGTGCTGGCTCCGCCGTCCCCGGGACCGACACGCAGGCACGCGAGCAGCGGCGCCGCGGCCTCGCCAACACGAGCGAGACGGGGCTCGAGCGGCCATGAACGGCTCGAGAACGCGCAGGCATCCCCGCGGTAACTGCGGCGGGAACAGGAGAGCGCGGAGCAAAGGGAGCGGACTCTTACCGTCACAGCGGGCCGGTTTCAGCGTGTTCCTCTGGGTGTGTCAGCGCACCGGCAGCCAGTAGACACTTTGTCCGGTGTTGTTGTTGTTGATGAGGACGAGCACAGAGCGGAAGGCCGCGCTTTGCGCCAGCACGCACACTCTGCAGGGGCACGCAGGCAGCGCGCCAAAGAGACGGATCACTACCTCTCACGCATGCGCCCTCCTCCGGTGATCAGGCCTCACAGCAGAGGTTCAAAAACTGTCTTTGTCATGACCCCCTCCACCCCCAATCAATCAATCAATCAATAAAAGGGACCCCCCCCCCCACACACACACACACACACACTTATTTATTAATCATATAAAAAGAAGCAAAGCAAACAGTCTAGATCGTCCTCACTGAGCCTGTTTATGTATCAGACTTTCTGCACTCAAATGTCAGCTAGTTTTATATTCAGTTTATATTTACATACCTTTCATACTTTGTTGTTTCACTGCTTGTATGCTGCACACCTTGAACCTTGTATCCCAACTGCAACACAGCAGTTTCCCTCAGGAAAAATAAAGTTATTCCTTATTTTATGACACTGTAGTAATAATAATAATAAGATGTTGTGATTTACTCTGTCACACAAACAGGAGACAATAACTGAAAAAATACATCAGCGCGTTCAGAGACACTCCCAGGATTGTATGGTTAAAGGTATCACATGTCGTGGTTGTGTTAGAGATAAACACAATCAATGAGCAAGTGAAGAACAAAAGTCAACACAGAGGATGAGCATCTTTACAAGCCGTCCTTCCACAGTTAGCCAGCACTGCTGCAGCCCATAATTAAGTTCATAAATTACATTTGATTTTCATACTGTACCAGTCTGTATGTATCTGTACCAGTCTGTATGTACCAGTCTGTACGTGCCTGTACCAGTCTGTATGTACCAGTCTGTACGTGTCTGTACCAGTCTGTACGTATCTGTACCAGTCTGTATGTACCAGTCTGTACGTGCCTGTACCAGTCTGTACGT
>NC_065516.1:37330314-37330434 GCF_006386435.1 Epinephelus moara | reverse complement strand
CCAGTCTGTACCAGTCTGTATGTACCAGCTTGTATGTATCTGTACCAGTCTGTACCAGTCTGTACGTGCCTGTACCAGTCTGTACGTGCCTGTACCAGTCTGTACCAGTCGTATGTACCA
>NC_065516.1:37326445-37330241 GCF_006386435.1 Epinephelus moara | reverse complement strand
GTACTTACGTGCCTGTACCAGTCTGTATGTACCAGTCTGTACCAGTCTGTATGTACCAGTCTGTACCAGTCTGTATGTACCAGTCTGTATGTACCAGTCTGTACCAGTCTGTATGTACCAGTCTGTACCAGTCTGTATGTACCAGTCTGTACGTACCAGTCTGTATGTGCCAGTCTGTACCAGTCTGTATGTACCAGTCTGTATGTACCAGTCTGTACGTACCTGTACCACTCTGTATGTACCAGTCTGTATGTGCCAGTCTGTACCAGTCTGTATGTACCAGTCTGTATGTACCAGTCTGTACGTACCTGTACCAGTCTGTATGTGCCAGTCTGTACCAGTCTGTATGTACCAGTCTGTATGTATCTGTACCAGTCTGTACCAGTCTGTATGTACCAGTCTGTACCACTCTGTATGTATCTGTACCAGTCTGTACCAGTCTGTACGTACCTGTACCAGTCTGTATGTACCAGTCTGTATGTACCAGTCTGTACGTACCTGTACCAGTCTGTATGTACCAGTCTGTACGTACCTGTACCAGTCTCTATGTATCAGTCTGTACGTACCTGTACCAGTCTGTATGTACCAGTCTGTACGTACCTGTAAGTCTGTACGTACCTGTACCAGTCTGTATGTACCAGTCTGTACGTACCTGTACCAGTCTGTATGTGCTGCTGATGCATCGCCCTATGTACAGACCGTGTTGCTGCTGGTCGGTCTTCACATGCTGATTTGTACATTAAACCGATCAATATAATACACATCTGTCAGTTCAGGCATCACATTACAACGAGAGGGACCTCCAGAAGTCTGGAGCTGGCCCTGCGATGATAAGTATTTTGTTTATAGCTCTCTGAAGTCTACGCGTTTTCAAGTTTAGATGTGTAAAACATCACAGCAAGGCTTGATGGGTTATTAATATTTTTATCTTTAACGTCTCTGAATGAAGTGACATCAGTGGTGTCATGGGTCAAATGTGAATAATAACAAATTATGGGTTGTTTTCAGTTTGTTTGGTTTGCTAAAAGTGACATGAATTAATTCATTAATTAAAAAGTTACATCTAAAGAGTAAAATAAAAGATTAAAGCAAATGAACAGTGCCTGTTTTAAACTTCAGACCAGTTGAACATGTGATTAGTTAAATGTGGTCAAAGATACACTGATCAATATTCACTGATCAGCCACATCAGAGGTGTGACATCACGTCACTGTGGGACAGAAACATTATGTAGCAAACGCACAGTTCTATATAATATATTATATATATTTAGTATAAATGGAGACACCTGAGGTTTAAAAAACAGACAAGAAATCAAGTTTGACAAAAAAACTTTAATATAATTTTCAGGTTTTTGAGCAGTAAATATTTATGTGTGTAGGATCATATATATATATTTATATCATGTCATGTTTCATGTTGAATCAAACTCACTAAGAAACTCTAGAAAGGACAGAAATAAATCTACAGTCACGCCAGGACACATCAATCTGATCTTCCAGGTATTAATTCAGTCATAAAGTGACATCAGACTGTACGGCAGCCAATCAGGGAAAAGATTAACAATAATAATAATAATAAACTGTAACAAGTTCAGAAACATGAAAAAATATATTTAAATTCAAATTTTGTTTTTGAGCCTTTGTAAGCTTTTACTTTTCTAAACCTGTCCCATATGACTGTTGCCGCGGCAACGACAGGAAACTAAACATCCTGTGCTCCTCTCAACTGACAGAACTACACTACCCACAATCCCCTGCACCAGACGGGCACAGCGGACAAAAAAGACACATTCTCCGAGTCTGTCACGATCAATAGCTGCTGCAGTGATAAATGTCTGTGACAGAACAGAGAAAGAGTAAATCGATCAGGATCTATCAGTATTGATAAGACATCAGATCAGCTTCTGCATCGGCCAATCAGAGCAGCTCGTACTGCCGCAGGTGCATGCGTTGGATGATGTCACGACAGTCATTGAAGACGCGCCGAATGTTCTCGGTGTCAATGGCGCAGGTGAAGTGAGGATAACAGTAATGTTTCCCATCACCACTCGCTGTGCTGATCCTCTGAGAGAGAGACAGACAGACAGACAGACAGACAGACAGGTCAGAGACAATAATTCACTCAAACTGGATCCATATCACAGAACCATGTATCAATAGTTTCAAAGAGAACTGTAAAACACATTCTTCATCATCATCACCACCACCATCATCATCATCACTACCACCACCATCATCATCACTACCACCACCATCATCATCATCACTACCACCACCATCATCATCACTACCACCATCATCATCATCACCATCATCACCACCACCATCATCATCATCATCATCATCATCATCATCATCATCACCACCATCACCATTACCACCATCATCATCATCATTTTGTTTTTACCAGAAACTCGTCTCTGATGAAGAACTTGGCTCTGGTCACTCGGGGGTCTTCATCAGCGTCTGGGACAGCTGGAGACAGATGGACAGAGACGTCAGCGGGTGTGGACACGTATATATGTAGTATTAACACACACACACACACACACACACACACACACACACACACACACACACACACACACAGACATGTATTATGTGTTTACCTGTACCTTCAGCAGGTACTTGGTAGTTGTTGTATTCAGGGAAGTAATCCTCCAGTTTGGATTTTCCAGCCAGAATCTTGTCAGCGAGCACATCCTGTTTGTTCAGGAATAAGATCACTGAGATGGTCTTCAGAAACCTGCAGCCAATCACAGAGCAGAGAGGGTTGAATACAGCCAATCACAGAGCAGAGAGGGTTGAATATAGCCAATCACAGAGCAGAGAGGGTTGACGAGAGCACCTGTTGGTCCAGATGGATCTGAAGAGGTCTAGAGATTCTCGCAGCCGATTGGTGGAGTTGTCCTCTCTGATCACCATGTTGTAGCTGCTGCTTGCTGCTACGAAGATGATGGCCGTCACATCTGAGCAGTGAGACAGGTCATCAGAAACAGACAGGAAGATGACAGGCGTCACGTGAGCAGTGAGACAGGTCGTCAAAAGGGTTTGACAGTTTGTCTCACCATTAAAGCACTGGATCCACTTCCTGCGTTCATCTCGCTGACCACCCACATCAAACATGCTGAGAGACAGACAGACAGACAGACAGACAGACAGACAGACAGACAGACAGGTGTGTTAGGCAGCATCATTTGAAACAGTTCATATTTTTAACTCCTGTTGTTATTTTTTTGCCCCTCCCTCTTCGGCGTCCCCCGTCTCAGTCACCACAGTTTCAAAGTGAGCGTCCAGCATCACGTCTTCCTGTGAGCTGTCCTCGTGGACAGACAGGAGACGAGTGACTGTTGTGAGAGTAAAGTATTAAAACCTGTCGTACAGTCGGACGAACTGAGGCAACGACACACCATCAAGTTTAACAACAAGTGATCTGGTCACACCGTCTCCCTCCGACTCTCTGATCCAGGTTCACCAGCTGCTCCCTGTGAGCCCAGACAGACGCCACATTACTGTCACATGTCCACGTGTCTTTGAAAAGCAAACGGTCATGTCTCGGGCTCATGCCGACAGCACAGAGGAGGAGAGGAGAGGAGGAGCGCAGAGGAGGAGAGGAGGAGAGGAGGAGGAGTGCAGAGGAGGAGAGGAGAGGAGGAGCGCAGAGGAGGAGAGGAGGAGCGCAGAGGAGGAGAAGTGCAGAGGACGAGAGGAGAGGAGGAGAGAAGGAGTGCAGAGGAGGAGAGGAGGAGAGGAGAGAAGGAGGAGGAGTGCAGAGGAGGAGAGGAGAGGAGGAG
>NC_065516.1:37312947-37320101 GCF_006386435.1 Epinephelus moara | reverse complement strand
AATAAAGTCCCAATGTCCTCAAACGAGGCAATAATAAAGTCCCAATGTCCTCAAACGAGGCAATAATAAAGTCCCAATGTCCTCAAACGAGACAATAATAAAGTCCCAATGTCCTCAATAAAGTCCCAATGTCCTCAAACGAGGCAATAATAAAGTCCCAATGTCCTCAATAAAGTCCCAATGTCCTCAAACGAGGCAATAATAAAGTCCCAATGTCCTCAAACGACACGACAGTAAAGTCCCAATGTCCTCAAATGTGATGATAATAAAGTCCAATGTCCTCAAACGAGACAATAAAGTCCCAGTGTCCTCATTAAATTTCTAGTGTCCTCAAACGAGGCTATAATAAAGTCCGTATGTCCTCAAACGAGACGATAATAAAGACCCAATGTCCTCAGTAATTTCTAGTGTCCTCAAACGAGACGATAATAAAGTCCGTATGTCCTCAAATGAGACGACAATAAATTCCCAATGTCCTCAATAAAGTCCCAATGTCCTCAAACGAGACAATAATAAAGTCCCAATGTCCTCAAATGACACAGTAATAAAGTCCCAATGTCCTCAATAAAGTCCCAGTGTCCTCAATAAAGTCCCAATGTCCTCAAACGAGACAATAATAAAGTCCCAATGTCCTCCAACGACACAACAATAAAGTCCCAATGTCCTCAAATGAGATGATAATAAAGCCCAATGTCCTCAAACGAGACAACAATAAAGTCCCAATGTCCTCAATAAATTTCTAGTGTCCTCAAACGAGACGATAATAAAGTCCAGTGTCCTCAAACGAGATGACAATGAAGTCCCAATGTTCTCAAACGAGACAATAATAAAGTCCCAATGTCCTCAAACGAGACGATAATAAAGTCCAGTGTCCTCAAATGAGACGATAATAAAGTCCGTATTTCCTCAAACGAGACGATAATAAAGTCCCAATGTCCTCAAACGAGACGATAATAAAGTCCCAGTGTCCTCAAACGAAATAATAATAAAGTCCAGTGTCCTCAAACGAGATGATAATAAAGTCCATATGTCCTCAAACGAGATGATAATAAAGTCCCAATGTTCTCAAAAGAGACAATAATAAAGTCCATATGTCCTCAAACGAGATGATAATAAAGTCCAGTGTTCTTAAACGAGATGATAATAAAGTCCAATGTCCTCAAACGAGATGATAATAAAGTCCCAGTGTCCTCAAAGACACGATAATAAAGTCCAATGTCCTCAAACGACACAATAATAAAGTCCATATGTCCTCAAACGAGATGATAATAAAGTCCAGTGTTCTTAAACGAGATGATAATAAAGTCCAATGTCCTCAAACGAGACGATAATAAAGTCCAATGTCCTCAAACGAGACAATAATAAAGTCCCAATTTTCTCAAACGAGACGATAATAAATTCCCAATGTCCTCAATAAAGTCCCAATGTCCTCAAACGAGACAATAATAAAGTCCCAATGTCCTCAAACGAGACAATAATAAAGTCCCAATGTCCTCAAACGATACGACAATAAAGTCCCAATGTCCTCAAATGAGATGATAATAAAGTCCAATGTCCTCAAATGAGACAACAATAAAGTCCCAATGTCCTCAATAAATTTCTAGTGTCCTCAAACGAGACTATAATAAAATCCGTATGTCCTCAAACGAGACGATAATGAAGTCCAGTGTCCTCAAACGAGACGATAATAAAGTCTGTATGTCCTCAGACGAGACGATAATAAAGTCCAGTGTCCTCAAACGAGACGATAATAAAGTCCATATGTCCTCAAACGAGATGATAATGAAGTCCCAATGTTCTCAAATGAGACGACAGTTAAGTCCTAATGTCCTCAAACGAGACGATAATAAAGTCCCAGTGTCCTCAAACGAGACGACAATAAAGTCCCAATGTCCTCAAACGAGACGACAGTTAAGTCCCAATGTCCTCAAACGCGACGATAATGAAGTCCAATGTCCTCAAACGAGACGATGATAAAGTCCCAATGTCCTCAAACAAGACGATAATAAAGTCCAATGTCCACAAACGAGATGATGATAAAGTCCAATGTCCTCAAACGAGATGATAATAAAGTCCCAGTGTCCTCAGTGTCCTCAAACGAGACGATAATAAAGTCCAGTGTCCTCAAACGAGATGATAATAAAGTCCCAGTGTCTTTAGTGTCCTCAAACGAGATGATAATAAAGTCCAATGTCCTCAAACGAGATGATAATAAAGTCCAATATCCTCAAACGAGACGACAATTAAGTCCAGTGTCCTCAAATGAGACGACAATAAAGTCCCAGTGTCCTCAGTGTCCTCAAATGAGACGATAATAAAGTCCAGTGTCCTCAAACGAGATGATAATAAAGTCCCAGTGTCCTCAGTGTCCTCAAACGAGATGATAATAAAGTCCAATGTCCTCAAACGAGACGACAATTAAGTCCAATGTTCTCAAAAGAGATGATAATAAAGTCCCAGTGTCCTCAAACGAGACGATAATAAAGTCCCAGTGTCCTCAAACGAGACGATAATAAAGTCCAATGTCCTCAAACGAGATGATAATAAAGTCCAGCGTCCTCAAACGAGACGACAATAAAGTCCCAGTGTCCTCAGTGTCCTCAAACGAGACGATAATAAAGTCCCAATGTCTTCCAACGAGACGATAATTAAGCCCCAGTGTCCTTAAAAGAGATGATAATAAAGTCCAATGTCCTCAAAGAAGATGACAATAAAGTCCATATGTCCTCAAACAAGATGACAATAAAGTCCATATGTCCTCAAACGAGACGATAATAAAGTCCCAGTGTCCTCAGTGTCCTCAAACGAGACGATAATAAAGTCCATATGTCCTCAAACGAGAACTCCCTTATAAGGATATCAAACTAAAACATAATTAATCATAAATTAAAAGAGACTCAACTATAACATGTCGATTTTTTCCACTTCTGTCTCAGGATCAGCTGCAGACTGACTAGGCAGAGATGGCAGCCATCTTGTTTTTACATGATGTAAAACCCATTAGTGTACTGTGCTTTTGCTTCCACTAGATGGCACAGTAAGTGTCCACGAAAGAGGACGACAGGTCTCAGTTGGGCTGAACCCACAAAGTGATGTCCTCATATGAGGACACAGGGTCTCGCCCTCGTCTGTGTCACAGTACGGATATTACATAGATATGCAAATAAGCAAAACATGTGACTGTGAATAGCTTGTGTTATCATCACAGCTCTCAGCTTCACTTGCTTTTCTTTTTTTCTTTGTATGGATCACACCGAAATGACTGCAGGTGGACGGAGGGGGCGGGGCTAAACACACTCACTGGAAGTTGACCTTGTCGACCTGAAACCTGGTTTCAAAAATCCCAGAAGTCAAAACTCTGCAGCGCAACAAATCCTGCAGGAGAAGAAGAAGACGTGGTCACTGTGAGGCCGGCAACAGCTGAGCAGCCTTAATGCTGGGAGCTGATTGGTCGGTTTCATACCTGGTCATTAGGTGTGTAGTCCGTCCTCCTGACTGAATCCAACCTGTCCAGGAAGCTGCAACACACACACACACACACACACACACACACACACACACACAGAGTTCGTCATCTGTTCCTGCTGCTCCTCCACTCTGAGCTGTGATAGGTCTGTCAGGGTTAGTGGAGCGTTCTGATTGGTCCGTTGGGATTTAAAATGTCACACTTTCTCTGAAGTGGAAGACTGAGTGCGTGTGTTTGTGTGTGTGTGTGTGTGTGTGTGTCTCTTACTACTGAGCGCAGTCGATCAGCTGATATTCGTTGGCGCGTTCGAAACACGCCTTCACACCGTCGTCCTCCCACAGCTTCTGAGCATGCTCAAAGAACTCCTGAGAGACACGAGTGACGTGATGTGTTAAAGCCTGCATGAGGTAAATGTGCTGTCGTCTGATTGGACAGCAGCGACAGTGTGTGTCCAATCTGCAGGCACAGGGGAGGGGAGGGGGGTGGGGGGGACACTGGAAGACACTTGTTTTGTGTCTTTGTGTCCTCAGAGACACAATGTTTGGATAATGAGGTCTCAGGTGTGTCGTCCTGTGTGCTGTCAGTCCCACGTTAACTCGTTACATCATGTCATTAACATCATTAAAACAAACAACCAACTCTCCAGGTGCTCCTGCGCCGCCTTAAAGGGACAGTTCACATCTTTCATCAGTTGGCACCAGGGTCACGTTCACTCTGAAGGCACTTTGTCCACACGGTGTGAAACTGGCTCTGAGTGTTGTCTCTCATTTGGTGTCAGAGGTATTAACCAATCAGCAGCGACGTGCACAGAGTGGCGCAGAAACGAGTCCTAAAACCAAAGATCCTCTATAACAAGAGAAGACGCATCACAAGCTGCACCAGCCGGGACAAAATGGTACACACTACTGGTGTCCTACGTGGGCGTGGTCTCCTGAGTGGGCGTGATCTCCTAAGTGGGTGTGATCTCCTGAGTGGGCGTGATCTCCTAAGTGGGTGTGATCTCCTGAGTGGGCGTCGTCTCCTAAGTGGGTGTGATCTCCTGAGTGGGCGTGGTCTCCTAAGTGGGTGTGGTCTCCTACATGGGCGTGGTCTCCTAAGTGGGTGTGGTCTCCTAAGTGGGTGTGGTCTCCTAAGTGGTCCTAAACAGGACGCAGAGTTCAACTTTAATATTTGGTCCTTGTTCTATCTGTCCAAGGTCTCTGGCGTCCCCCGTACAAACACAGGTTTATTATCACGAAAGATTTATGAAGACACACAAGTTTTATCTCAGGGTGAACGTGTGATTCATGGTTTCACAAAGAACTCTGTTTGTCTGGTTGGAAAGTGACGTCAACAAAGACCGAGACAGACAGACAGACAGACAGACAGAGACAGACAGAGAGACAGACAGACAGACAGACAGACAGACAGACAGACAGACAGACAGACAGACAGACAGACAGACAGAGACCAACAGACAGAGACAGACAGAGACCAACAGACAGAGACAGACAGACAGACAGACAGACAGAGACCAACAGACAGAGACAGATAGAGACAGACAGACAGACAGACAGACAGACACACAGACAGACGTGTCTCCAACAGAGTTCAGTTACTCTCAGATATCAGGGTTTGATTTAAAATTCATTCGCGTGAAAATCCAGCATTTTTTTTTACCCATCCACCGCCGCTCTCGTCCTGTGCGGACTTCTTTACTCTTTATATTGCGCTAGTTGCAAGTGGTGCTACAAACTGCCACCGCCTGGTCCGTATCATACCACGTCATGTCATGTGACCGTGGTGCAGTTTGTTTGTAGCCTACTGTTAGCTTTTAACTTTTGATGACTGAATTTAGGCGTCAATAATCATGAAGTGGTGTTTATGATCAGAAATGTTTGTTTTCTGTAATAATCCAGAATCCACTGGAACAATCCTGTTAGCTTTTTGACGGGTGAACCAGGACGCTGCTGACTTCAGGGTCGGTAGAAAACCGCTGTGTGACAGAACAAACTGAGTCAAGGAACAGCTGAAAGATCAAGAAACAGTGGTTCAGTCTTAGTGTTTATGGGAGGGGATGCTATACCAGCCCTGTGTTGACCCTGTGTTGGCCCAGTGTTGGCCCAGTGTCGGCCCAGTGTCGGCCCAGTGTTGGCCCAGTGTCAGCCCAGTGTTGGCCCAGTGTCAGCCCAGTGTCGGCCCAGGGTTGGCCCATTGTTGGCCCAGTGTTGGCCCAGTGTCGGCCCAGTGTTGGCCCAGTGTTGGCCCATTGTTGGCCCTGTGTCAGCCCAGTGTTGGCCCATTGTTGGCCCTGTGTCAGCCCAGTGTCGGCCCAGTGTCGGCCCAGTGTCGGCCCAGTGTTGGCCCAGTGTCAGCCCAGTGTTGGCCCAGTGTTGGCCCAGTGTCGGCCCAGTGTCGGCCCAGTGTTGGCCCAGTGTTGGCCCAGTGTCGGCCCAGTGTTGGCCCTGTGTCAGCCCAGTGTCGGCCCAGTGTTGGCCCAGTGTCGGCCCAGTGTCGGCCCAGTGTTGGCCCAGTGTTGGCCCAGTGTCGGCCCAGTGTTGGCCCAGTGTCAGCCCAGTGTTGGCCCAGTGTCAGCCCTGTATCTGTGCTGTGTCCCTGTAGTTAAACTGAAGATCAGATGAGCTGATTGACATCACTCCAGAGACACTTTGTGTGTGTGTGTGTGTGTGTGTGTGTGTGTGTGTATTTGTGTGTTACCTCTGTGTATTCGAAGTCGGACAGTGGTGCGATGCTCTTGATGTAGTCGACTCTGAATTGGTTACCAGGGTTGCCCAGAGGAACGGGTGGAGTCAGTGTGCCCATGGCTGCCACGATGGTCTGAAACATACACACATTCTGATTGGCTGCTGTGAATCTCCTTCCGTCTCTCTGATTGGGCCTCCTTCACCTATGTGTGTGTGTAGAATGGTGTCACTCTGCTTTATGACACCTGCGCACCGGTTGATTTGTTCTTACCACCGTGAGTGTGTTGGTGAATCAGACCCATTCAAAACTGACAGGTGTGTGCCCGCCATCTGCAATCAGCATACGGCCACGCCCCCATATCTCCATATAAGGACATACCTTAACCATACCTTTCTATGCATGTATTAAAGCCCTGACACACCAGTGTCGGACTGTCAGTGAGCGCCAGTGAATGTATCAGCAGTCACAAACAGCTGATCAACAAACATGTTGAAACATGTCAGTCTCTGATTGGCTCTCTCCTGACGGCCCCAAATCTGAACAGCTGCCTGGACACTGAATCAGAATCTCTCATATACGTGTCACTTCATCATCATAGGCCGAGTCAATGAAAACAGTGAACACATTCCAGTGTGAGCACGCTCACACACGCCACTGTGAACTGGGACATTCTTTTACTTCAATATTTTGATTATGACGATAAGTGATGAGGCTGATTAACACCTGCACGCATTGGTAACTGAATGGGTCTATGACAGCTGGGCCTCATGTACATCTATGTATATGTATATGTGTTTATGTGTGTGTGTGTGTGTGTATGTGTGTATTTATGAGTGTGTATATGTACATGCTCCTCCAGGTGCTCCGAAATGTTCTCCCCGTGTCAGCGTGGGTTTCCTCCAGGAGCTCTGACATGTTCTCCCTGTGTCAACATGGGTTTCCTCCAGGTGCTCCGACATGTTCTCCCCGTGTCAGTGTGGGTTTCCTCCAGGTGCTCCGACAT
>NC_065516.1:37304480-37312516 GCF_006386435.1 Epinephelus moara | reverse complement strand
TTCCTCCAGGTGCTCCAGCTTCCTCCCACAGTCCAAAGACATGCAGGTTAATTGGTGACTCTAAATTGTCCGTAGGTGTGAATGTGAGTGTGAATGGTTGTCTGTCTCTATGTGTCAGTCCTGTGATAGTCTGGCGACCTGTCCAGGGTGAACCCTGCCTCTCACCCAGTGTCAGCTGAGATAGGCTCCACCTCCCAATGACCCCCAACAGTTTAAGCGGTCAGAAAAAATGAATGAATTAATTTTGTAATTTCTGTATTGCATCAGTATCTGTAGACGCCTGGAAAATTTGCTGTTGTATAAGATAAACCTGAAGCAATAAAAATATTAAAAATTAAAAAAATTATTAAATCATGATACAGATCACAAACAGAAATGTCTAAACCAGACACTGACGCAGCTTCAAGTGCCTGCTGACATGTTGCAGTTATCCACAGGAGACGCTGTCACCTCACAGAAATCAGGCTGCAGGATCTGATGATTCATAAAAAAGAAAAGCAAAACAGCGCTAACTCCGCAACTGCCAGTCAATCTGTCATAGCTGGGCTGAAAGTGACAGATGGAAGATGCACTGTAAAATATCTGACTGTACATTCACAGTAAATTACTAGATACTAGCTGTATCACTTTCACAGGAAGTTACTGTGACACACTACAGTAACTGAACTGACAGCTGTATAATAATAATAATAATAATAATAATAACTAGAGCACTCTGAGAGCACAGACCTCCGCCAAGCAGCTCAGATTTCCCGCCATTTTATTATTTTATCCACTTTGCTTTAACCGCTCACCACCAAAATTTTATCATCTGTTCCTTGTCCCATTTTCAACCTTTCCTGAAAATTTCATCAAAATCCGTTCAAAATTTTTTGAGTTATTTTGCAGACAAACAGACAAACGTGGGCGAAAACATAACCTCCTTGGCGGTAATAATAAAATCAATTTATAAAGCACAGGGTAGTTACAGACCCTATTAGGGCCGACGTCACGATGACATCATGTTATCAGCTGGAGGTGCAGCTGCCTCTCCCCCACAGGGCTGTAGGCTCCATAGGAGTGTTAAAATGTGTTTGTCTTGTTGTGTTATTGGGAGCCAGAATAGAAGGAGTCATGGCCCAAAACCACCCGCCACTGCCCGTCAACAAAAACAAAGACAACTATGGTTAAATGTGATAAGACCAAAGGACTGGACGGAGGCCATCATCAAAAATGCTCACATGTGCAGCGCACACTTCATATCAGGTTAGGGAAAAAGTATTTCCTGTTGTAGGGATGAATAAGGTTATGTGTATTAAGGGTTATCATGTCCACCTCATCAGAAACTGGGGAGGGATTAAGAGGAATATTGGATTTCTCTGGAACGCTAACTTTTTAGCACATTAGCTAACGTTAGCTTCCATAGCAAAACAAACAAGTGTGGTCCTCCTTTGTAAGATTGGCTTCCTGTGACATCATCCATCCACTGAGTGAGAGCATACGGGTCGGCCAGTCTGGTCCCGTTGGTCAGTGTTTACTTATTCAAGTAACACTGGCGGTCCCGGAGAGTGAGTGACCTGACATGGTGCGTTGGTAAATTCAGTCTGACGCTCTACACTAAAATGAGAGCCCTGTTGGTGGAAGAAACGGAGCGTTATATTTCTACATGAATGAACCAACGGTTAAGTTAATCACACATTCACTCCGCTCGGCGCTCTGCTGCTCCGTCTCCACAGACAGAGTGTCCAGAGTGCGCTCTGCCACTCTGAGAGTGCGCTGCTCTGGATAACCCAACGCTACATTCAGACAGCGCTCCCAATTTATCAACGCTCCAGTTTGTGTCAGAGTGCGCTCCCACACTCACAATGAGTGTTTCTGAACGCACCACTCACATCATCTTCCTCCATCGTCTAAAACAAGACAACACAACTTGTTAGCTAGCGCTAGCTAATGTCTGTGGAGAACTGTTTTGCCTCCAGCTAAGCCCTGCCCACCAACAAACACCATCCTGTCTACTAACAGTAAAATGGTCTACACCTGCATGTCACTGTAATTTAACAGCATGCTCCTGTAGAGTTACTGTATTTACCTACATGAATTTCACAATAAAATCCTGAGTACACTTAAATACCTGAGTCGCAGCCTTTCAGGTAATAATAATGTAATTTATTGTGAAATATTACACTTACATATTTTTACTTCCTGGAAATAATTTGCAGTGCGCATCCCATTTAAATCCCTTGCTGCGCCTGTGAGCTATTATGTAATACCGAGGGCTGAGGGGAAGTGGAACCACCAATGAAACGCAGTGCTGGTGGGAATGGACTTCCTGTTGACCTGAATCCTGGGGCACATTCAAATTCAAAATACTGTGCGCTGTTTTGCTACAGTTTTCTGGGTTGAACGACATGTTTTTTTGAAACGGTGTGAAACGAGCTGTGAGGTAGGTGTCCTCTCGTTTGGTGGGCGTGTCAGAGGTGTTGTCCAATCAGCAGCGACTAGTATATAAATAAATGTCCAGCAGATCTTTCCTTACTGTACATACAGTTTTGGTTCATATTTCACACTTGCTTGTTTCCTGTGATGAACTGAATTAAATCCCACTGTCCCTAAAGGCAACACGCCTGATTAACACAACAGGATGTTCAACATCCTTGTTTGAATAAACATTTTGCTACATTTTTGTTGGGGCTGAACGCCGCCCTGCTGTCTGATGGTTTGGATTCTAATAAGCAACATGTTAAAAAGGTGGTTCCCAACTGGTGGGTCGCGGACCAAAAATGGGTTGCAGGTCCACTCTGAACGGACCGTGACTCGCCAACATGTCAGGTTTGTAAAAAAAAAAAAAATGTTATTTTGAAGTACAGTGCGTTTCCAGCACAGAGCTTTTATTTTGAAGTGCTGTTTCCTGCTGTAGAATGAGTGACTAACAGACAGAGACAACAAACCCGCTGGACGACGTGTCCGAACACCTGTATGATGCTGCAGGTGTTAAACTGTGTGGACGCTGGACTGAGGTTTTAATTTTAGTGTGTCTGGACCAATCAGAGAGGCTCTACTCAGGACTTCACGGCTGCGTTCAGCCCGGACAAAATGTCGCAAAACTTTTATTTAAAGGAAACGCTGATGCGTTAAACACCCTGCTGTGTTCGGCGGGCACTCTGCTGTTCAAGGCGGCGAGGTTCAGGTCACATTGGCATCGTGGGAATCACAGATAAGTTTAAAATATTAACAAACATAAAGTAAATATTTACTCAACGTTTATTTATAAACACGCTGCTGCTGATTGGGTAACGCCTCTGACACGCCCACCATTCACCATTTCACATAAACGTGTTGATCAACCTGGAAACTGGAGCAAACTGGAGCACACTAGCTGGTGGGTCATGTGATGCACGTCATGTGACCTACCACGATGGCGTCCTTCACATTCTTCCTGATGTCCTGAATCTTCTGCTGCTTCTCTCTGGAAAATGAGACTTGATTTTTTCAGAACATGAGTTTGACAGGAATTATTTCCCATGAGCCTTTGAGGTCGGCACACACTCATCAGGTTGAGGAAAAATAAAACAGGAAGCTGACGACAACGTTAACCTGACGGTAAATAAACAACAATCAAACTAATTGACTGAAGAACTGAATAGTCGTGAGTGAACAGCAGCTGATTTCATAATGATCATCTTTATTGATTCTGTGTCACTGATCAAATCAATAATCTGTCGACCTCATCACAATAAAAAGTTTAAATAAACAGGAAGTACTGTCAAACCGCTGCCAGGCCGGAACTTTCAAAATAAAAGTAATAAAGTCTTTAAAGTTTGACTCACTCAGCGTTAAAACCGTCCACATGAAGGATCCTCATCTGCTTCACGATCGTGCTTTTACCTGATTCTCCTGCACCTAGAGACAGACAGGTGAGAGACAGACAGGTGAGACAAACAGGTGAGACAAACAGACAGACAGGAAGACTGACAGACAGGTGTCTCACCCAGCAGTAACAGTCTGTGTGTAGCTTTATAAGCCTGTCTCTCTTTCTGCAGCTGTCTCTCGATCTTCTTGTTGGCTTCTCGTTTCGCTTTTTCATCCAAACGTTCTTCCTCCGTCTTCCCTCCCAGACAGCCCATCTCCACTGGAACCAGTAAACAAACAACTGAAACCAGTGAACAACCACAGAAAACAATAAACAACCAGTAAACAACCTACTGAAACCAGTTAACAACCTACTGAAACCAGCAAACAACCCACTGAAACCAGTAAACAACCCACTGAAACCAGCAAACAACCCACTGAAACCAGCAAACACACTGAAACCAGCAAACAACACACTGAAACCAGTATAACAACACACTGAAACCAGCAAACAACACACTGAAACCAGTATAACAACACACTGAAACCAGTATAACAACACACTGAAACCAGCAAACAACACACTGAAACCAGTATAACAACACACTGAAACCAGCAAACAACCTACTGAAACCAGCAAACACACTGAAACCAGCAAACAACACACTGAAACCAGCAAACAGCCCACTGAAACCAGTTAACAACCCACTGAAACCAGCAAACAACCCACTGAAACCAGTTAACAACCCACTGAAACCAGTAAACAATCCACTGAAACCAGTTAACAACACACTGAAACCAGCAAACACACTGAAACCAGCCAACAACCTACTGAAACCAGTTAACAACACACTGAAACCAGCAAACACACTGAAACCAGTTAAAAACAATATATACATTAAAGTTGATCAACATAAACAACTGATGACATCATATATTATTGTTTAGATTTTGTTGTTGAGTTTTTAAACCTCGTTTTGAGCCGTCATCTCAGAAAAGATCAGAAACATGTAAATGAATTAAAGCCTGAGACACGTCACAGCAGCACAACAACCTGTTCAGCTTCAATATAAAGAAACAAAACATTAAGATAAAGAGACACTGAGGAGACACTGAGGAGACACTGAGGGGACACTGAGGGGACACTGAGGGGGGACACTGAGGGGACACTGAGGGGACACTGAGGGACGCAGACACACATCTCTACCTTCCTGTAGTTGTACTCAAAAGACATGTTCTCGTAAGGACGTATTTTTTTACCGTAGTGCTGCTTTGACTTCAGTAAAGGACCTGAAAACTTCTCCCACCACTCTTGAAACCAGTAAACCCAGTACCTCACCGGCTGGTCCCAGTCCAGTCCTGGTTGTACCTGTAGCTGTCGGTGATCAATGAGCCGTCGTGTCTCAGCAGGTCCAGATCAGATCGTCTTTCTGTCCGTCCATCAAAGTCACAAAAGAAAAAAGAACAATAGCAGCAGCTCCTCAACCAATCAGCATCCCCATGTGTCCTCCAGCAGGTCCAGTTCAGGTCCAGTGCAGAGGAACCAGTGCTCCTGGTGATGTTTGGTTGTCTTCTTTGTTACACAGTGAGGAGACAAACACCTGAGCGTCTGTCTGTCCCTCCCCCCTGTCTCTAATAGCGTCTCATTAGTCGTCTCTCTGCGTCTTCTCTTTGGGGGATTCTCTGTTTTTTCCTCTCGTGTCACTTTGCTGCCTGACAACCAGCAGCTGGATTCACAAACACAAACTCCTCTGACGGACCCAGTCTGGACCAGGACTGAGTCTGGACCTGGATGGACCAGGACTGAGTCTAGACCAGCAGACAGCAGGTCAGAGGTCAGGAGACACTGATGAAACCAGTTTTAATCACAATTTATGACTGAACGTGTTCAGACTAAAATAATGTTCCACAGGTGTGTGTGACTGACTTCAACCTGTCTGCTGGTGTTGGGTTGTCTCCTCCGAGTGGTCATCTGAAGTCACTGCACCCTGTCACATCACAACTGCCTGTTACCGTGGTAACCAGCTGATGCTGCAGTAAACAGTGTGAGGATCAAACAAACAAAAAAACAAACAAACAAACAAACAACTGAATTCACTGATTCTGTTCATGTTGTTTTTTTATTTATTTCAGTCTTCAGAAAACAAAGCGATCTGTTAACTCAAGAGGAAACAAAAACACAAAAGTCACTGAATGAGGTTTGGTGAATGACGGTGATCCAAACAAACAAACAAACAAAGAAACAGCTGTCCACTCAGACTGGTTCTGTTCTCGTCCTGAATGTGATCAGTGTTTTCTAACAGACTGGATCACACACCTGACCTGGACAGTTTCTACATCACTAACTCTCCTCTTTATTGGACGAGCTCCTCTCTTCTCCTCCCTCATTGGCTGGACGGACGCTCTGCCCCCGACTCGCTGCTCTCCAGAGACTTTAACCTGAGGAGACAGACAACACATCGTCAGGGTTTTACAGCTGGTGGACGTTTTAACATCGGATCATATCTCAAGAGAAAACTGGCTCTTCCTCATGTTGTCAGGAGTCTGATCACAGGTCATTTCAGAGAGACAAACAAGTAAACAATCAACTGAAACCAGTAAACAAGCCGACTGTACATCGTTTGTGACTGTTGTGAGAGTAAACTATTAAAACCTGCCTCCTGCTAACCGGAGCTAAAGGTTCACTGCTGAGCGTAGCCTCCTGCTAACCGGAGCTAAAGGCTCACTGCTGAGCGTAGCCTCCTGCTAACCGGAGCTAAAGGTTCACTGCTGAGCGTAGCCTCCTGCTAACCGGAGCTAAAGGCTCTCGGCTACAGCTTCAGGTTCATGTTCGTGTAGCTAGAGTCTTGAATCACAGTGTGTCCTCTGTCTCACTACACACTGCTACAGACCACTTTGTCGCGAGGAGAGCAGGCAGCAGTGCTGGAGACAGACCCCCAGTCAGTGGCCGCAGTAAACATGATTCCAGCCCTGCAGGATCAGCTAACTTTCTGTTGTCAATATGATCATCAGAAGACCATATTTACTGTCTGTCAATGAAATGAAATGAAATCGTGCATCAAGCGTGAAAAACTGGTGAGAGTCTAATTCTGTAGCTGTTGCATGCGGGGAGGGGCTGAGACAATCTAACACTGGGTTACTGTATGAAGCATGTGCATATGCCCGTGGTCGTCTGGTGGGAGGGGCTGCAGGAGGACGGAGGGGGGTGAGTCCCTGCCTCCCCCTAGCTTTAATACAGATTGTGACGAACCAGATGTGTTGAGATGAGAGCCCGTCAGTGTGAACAGGACTCAGACTGACCTCTGCAGGTGTTCATCACAGAAGGAGCCCAGTCGCTGCATCTCAGACTGGAAGAAGCTCTGAGGGCAAAGAGAGGAGACGCAGTGAGAACTGGATCAGGTGTGACATCTGAACCTGCTCCCACAGCTCTCTGTTTGACACATTCCTCCAACGCTTACACATTAAAAATTCAAACATCTTTTAGCTTCTGCTGCCTCTTTACTTTGAAATGATGTGGTACTCGTCTCTAAATACACATATACACTCAGCTGCCACTTTATTAGGTACACCTTGCTGGTACCAGGTTGGACCCCCTTTTTAATTCCTGGTGTCACAGATTCAACAAGGTGCTGGAAACATCCCTCAGAGATGTTGGTCCATATTGACATGATGACATCACACAGTTGATCCATGATGTTTAATCACATCCCAAAGGTGCTCTATTGGACTGAGATCTAGAGTTTTATTCTTAAAACAATGCCTTCTAAAAATGTGCATATGGACAGAAGCCGATAATGGCGTGCGCCAAAAACCATTTGACAGTTTCTATAATCAGGCTCCAACTCACCATCTGCATCACCAATTTCCCATCTCTCTCTGTAAGCATGGGTCAGAGTTTCTCCATCAGGTCTGTTTGTATGGATCACAACGGTTGTGTAGGAAGTGGCGTTCACCTTTCAGGCCCCGTTTTATGCATACACAGTGTCTATAAATGAGACACCAGGTGACTGTGGAGGCCATTGGAGTACAGTGAACTCATTGTCATGTTTGAGATGATGTGAGCTTTGTGACATGGTGCGTTATCCTGCTGGAAGTAGCCATCAGAAGATGGGTACACTGTGGTCATAAAGGGATGGACACGCTCAGCAACAATACTCAGGTAGGCTGTGGTGTTTAAACCATGCTCAGCTGGTACTAAGAAAATCTCC
>NC_065516.1:37288079-37304424 GCF_006386435.1 Epinephelus moara | reverse complement strand
AGATGGTTGTACTGAAAATCCCAGTAAATACTCAGAGCAGCCCGTCTGGCACCAACAACCATGCCACGTTCAAAGTCACTTCAATCACCTTTCTTCATCATTCTGATGCTCCATTTGAACTTCAGCAGCTCGTCTTCATCACGTCTACATGACTAAATGTTAATGAGCTGCTGACACCTGATTGGCTGATTAAATATGTGTGTTAATGAGCAGCTGAACAGGTGTACCTAATAAAGTGGCCGCTGAGTGTATTACACAAAGACTTTTTCCTCCAAACATGTTCTTAATAATATCACAGCTGTCCAGTTGACATATTGCAACTTTTTCTCTAAATATTAAAGTGCAGTGACAGAAGTTTTTTGTGGTTGTGTCAGGTGACCGAGGAGCACAAACTGTCAGTACCAGGATCTGTGTGTTTATGGAGTTCAGGCTGGTTGAGTTTTCATTCAGTCGCTTCAGCTGATCAGTGACGCTGTTCTCAAACCTCTGCAGCAACACTAACCTACACACACACACACACACACACACACAGGAATACACGTTGTCATGTCAACATAAACAGTCTCACATTCCTGTAAATCTCATGGGGTCAAAAACAGAAGTGTTCATCTTAAAGCCTCAGTGTGCAGGAATGTCTCCCATCTAATGTTGAAATCATATATTGCATTCAAACACATAGCGCACTCTAGCGCCTCACTGTTTCAAACGCGTATTGCAACTACGGTAGCTGCTGTGTACCAAAAAGCTATGATAACATTGATTAAATCATGTCATCCGCTACTTCATGGAGTATTCATTCAGGCTGCTACACAGACACACGTGACGCCAGGTGACAAACCCCCTCCTCACCATGCTGGCTGTGTTTACAGCGTAGGACTGTTGGGTCGGGTGTAAATCCAAACAAACCAATCACGTCTTGTCTTTTGACAACTGACAAGTGGCTCAACCTCACACACCTCATCCCTCTCCTTGCATCACTGCGCCGCTGACAGCTTTTAGCGGCTGTTAGCAGCGCCGCTACTACCCCGGCACTACTGCAGCATAACACAGTCCCACTCTTTGGGCATATTGCAGGATCATGTACATGCAGCATCACGGGAGACGGAATCCTCATCGCCAAGAAAGCGCAAAAGGGAATCAAAAAGGCAACGTGACCGGCGAATTCAAAAAACGAGGGTCAACATCAGGGTAGCCTTTCCCAGGTGGAGAGAGCTGCTGAAGGAGAACGGTAATGCAATCACAGGCCAGCGCCGCTGTTAGCTGTTAGACGCTGATAGCGTTACTTTGTACGTTACTTCGCACGTTACTTCACGTTACATATGTTACTTTGTATGTTGCGTATGTTACTTTGTACATTACTTTGTGCCTTATACATGTTACTTCATATGTTATGTATGTTGCTTTATATGTTACATTATGTTACTTCATATGTTATGTATGTTACTTTGCACATTACTTTGTACATGGCTGCGAACGTTCATTACTAAATACGTTATGTTACTCTGTGGCTCCATTCGCTACTTTGTACATTATGTTTGTTACTTCGTATGTTACTTTGCATGTAACTAACTTTTTTATGTTACATGTTGCTTTGTATGTTATATCTGTTACTTTGTACATTACTTCATGTTATGTATGTTACGTCACATGTTATGTATGTTGCTTTGTACATTACTTTGTACGTTACATATTCTACTTCTTACCTTACTTTGTACATTACATGTGTTACTTCGTACATTATGTATGTTACTTTGTTTCTTACTTTATATAATTTGTACATTACAGGACCTGTGTTGAAGGACAGGTCAGTCCTTCCAGAAAAATGCGGCGTTTTTTTGTGATTGTTGTGGGCAAAAATCCTTGATTATGCGGCACATTTTCTTAAAAAATGCGATGGAATATGCGGGATATTTATGCAAAAACTTGCGGGAACTTGTAAAACTTGCGGGAATCTGCAAAAACTGTGGTTTGATGAAAAAGAGAAAAAAAGTGATTCCCCCAACACCCTGTTGTCACTAGGCTACTACCTTAATGTAGTCATTTCTAATTACTTCCTATGATAAGCAAGCATACTACATCCCAGAAAGTGCAGGGAATATTTAAGTTCTCATCTTGTTTTATTTCAGACCTTAATAAACACATGGCTCAAACTTACAAAACATTGCTGAGTCAAAAAAGTTCTGTAGCTTTACAAAAGAATATGCTACAACTTATGTAAAAATAAATAAAATATATATCATGTCATGAAGGCTATGGAGAGAGATCCGTTTTTGCGCACCCGCTGGTGCGCTTTTTGAAAGGAGTCAGGCGTCAGAGACCTGTCACGTGCTCTTTGGCCCCACAGTGGGATTTACCCCTGGTGTTACGCGCTCTGGGAGAACCTCCCTTCTCTCTGTCACAAATCTCTCTCAGACTACTGTCATTAAAGACAGCACTTCTCTTAGCCCTGACTTCGGCTAAGAGAGTGAGTGATTTATGTGCGCTCTCAGTCTCCCCGTCTTGTCTCGTTATCAGAGATGACGGGAGCGTAGCTACTCTGAGGCCGAATCCCACATTCATGCCTAAAATCATAACCAGCTCTTTTAGATCGAGAGTTATTTCACTGGAAGGTTTCTTCCCTCCTCCCCACAGGAGGAGAAGAAACATCACACCAACTCTGCCCAGTGCGACCTCTGTCTCATTACGTGACGCACACAGCGAGCCTCAGACAGACACAGCAGCTGTTTGTACATTACAGAAAGCATTCACAAGGAAAACCCCTCCAATTAATATTTCAGCTTTCTGCTAAGATATATGTGACTTCTTTGCAACGCAAATTCGGGGAATATGATTATGAAATCCCGCATATTTCGCATTTTGTGGGGAAATATACGGCCCTGCATAAATATGCGGGCTGATTATACTTTGAATTATGCGATCGCATAATCACGTTTTTCTGGAGGGACTGACAGGTGTGTCTTAGTACCTGTGTTGATGGACAGGTGTGTCTGAGTGGACGGTACCTGTGTTGATGGACAGGTGTTTCTTAGTACCTGTGTTGATGGACAGGTGTGTCTGAGTGGACGGTACCTGTGTTGATGGACATGTGTGTCTTAGTACCTGTGTTGATGGACAGGTGTGTCTTAGTACCTGTGTTGATGGACAGCTGTCAGCAGTGAGGAGACGTGTTGTTGACACTCTTTTAAAGACAAAAGAATTTCAGTTTCCACGCTCTTCCAGCAGCCCTGAAAACAGGTCGTATTAGTTTCTATTGACTGACCATTTTATTTATGTATTGATCAGTCCCATAATATCAATAATCAATAACCTTTATTTAGACTATACTGACAGTGAAATGTTGTTCAAGTTGTGTTTTAAAGGTATTGAAGGCAGCTGTGATGCCTGACGTCAATTCTGACTCTGGCTCCACTCCTGACTCTTTCGCATCCCCCTTTCCCTCATCATCAAGCAGTCCGGCCCCTGCCTCGAATGGCTCCGCCTCCTTCGGTGATGACTCTGGTAACAGATGAACAGCAGATGTATTAAAACAATTTAAACACTGAGGCAGATTTAAGGGAACAATCAAAGAAAAACTACCTGACGGTGGCGATTTAGACTCCTCCCTCTCTGGCTGAGGCTCCGCCCTCTTCTTTTGGGCCAAAAAGTCCTCAGTTTGGTCTGACAAGTAGCCTTTAAACAGCCACATCATTAATACAAAAATATTTTACGAACAAAAACAGCATGTATTTTGAGAGACTGGCAGCAGATAACCAAGGAAGCCCCGCCTACTATGACATCATTACTGACATAGACCAAAAACCAATAGATGAAATGTTTGGGCCGACAAAATTATTGAACACGTAGAGAGACAGTGATGAATAAACACCTGAGTCTGGAGCAGCTCTCTTCCTGTCAGAGCTGAAGACTTCCTGGAAATTCAAACAGGAAACAGATGAAAAAACCCCCCAAAAAAACCCAACAGGAAACAGCTGGTGTTTTCAATAAAAGAAGAGGAAATGTACTTTTCTTAAAGGAGAGACATATTCTCCAAACTCCCCCGTCTTTTCCTGAGAGACCTCTGGCTCCGCCCCCACAGGAACACCTGAGAGACAGAAAGACACAGCACAGATGGTTAACAGCAGGTGTTAGCCAGATGTTAGCAGGTGCTAGCCAGATGTTAGGGGGTTTTCGCCAGATGTAAGCGGGTGTTCGCCAGATGTTAGCAGGTGTTCACCAGATGGTAGCAGGTGTTAGCCAGATGTTAGCAGGTGTTCACCAGATGTTAGCGGGTGTTCGCCAGATGTTGGGGGTGTTCGCCAGATGTTAGCAGATGTTAGCCAGATGTTAGCAGGTGTTCACCAGATGTTAGCGGGTGTTCGCCAGATGTTGGGGATGTTCGCCAGATGTTAGCAGATGTTAGCCAGATGTTAGCAGGTGTTCGCCAGATGTTAGCAAGTGTTAGCAGGTGTTCACCAGATGTTAGCAGGTGTTCACCAGATGTTAGCGGGTGTTCGCCAGATTTTAGCAGGTGTTAGCCAGATGTTAGCAAGTGTTAGCAGGTGTTCGCCGGATGTTAGCAGGTGTTCGCCAGATGTTAGCAGGTGTTCACCAGATGTTAGCGGGTGTTCGCCAGATTTTAGCAGGTGTTTGCCAGATGTTAGCAAGTGTTAGCAGGTGTTCGCCGGATGTTAGCAGGTGTTCGCCAGATGTTAGCCAGATGTTAGCAGATGTTAGCAGGTGTTAGCCAGATGTTAGCAGGTGTTAGCCAGATGTTAGCAGGTGTACGCCTGATGTGGGGCCGACAAAATTATTCAACACGTAGAGAGACAGTGACGAATAAACACCTGAGTCTGGAGCAGCTGTCTTCCTGTCAGAACTGAAGACTTCCTGGGAAATCAAACAGGAAAAAGGTGAAAAAAGAGAGGAAACAGCTGGTGTTTTTAATAAAAGAAGAGGAAATGTACTTTTCTTAAAGGAGAGACATATTCTCCAAACTCCCCCGTCGTTTCCTGAGAGACCTCTAGCTCCGCCCCCACAGGAACACCTGAGAGACAGAAAGACACAGCACAGATGGTTAACAGCAGGTGTTCAGCAGGTGCTAGCAGGTGTTTGCCAGATGTTAGCAGGTGTTCACCTGATGTTAGCGGTTGTTCGCCAGATGTTAGCAGGTGTTAGCCAGATGTTAGCAAGTGTTAGGTGTTCGCCAGATGTTAGCAGGTGTTCACCAGATGTTAGCAGGTGTTCGCCAGATGTTAGCAGGTGTTAGCAAGATGTTAGCAGGTGCTCGCCAGGTCTTAGCCAGATGTTAGCAGGTGTTAGCCAGATGTTAGCAGGTGTTAGCAAGATGTTAGCAGGTGCTCGCCAGGTCTTAGCCAGATGTTAGCAGGTGTTAGCCAGATGTTAGCAGGTTTTAGCCAGATGTTAGCAGGTGTTAGCCAGATGTAAGCAGCTGTTAGCCAGATGTTAGCAGATGTTAGCAGGTGTTCGCCAGATGTTAGCATGTGTTAACAGGTGTTAGCCAGATGTTAGCAGGTTTTAGCCAGATGTTAGCAGGTGTTAGCCAGATGTTAGCAGGTGTTAGCCAGATGTTAGCAGATGTTAGCAGGTGTTCGCCAGATGTTAGCATGTGTTAGCAGGTGTTAGCCAGATGTTAGCAGGTGTTAGCCAGATGTTAGCAGGTATTAGCCAGATGTTAGCAGATGTTAGCAGGTGTTCGCCAGATGTTAGCATGTGTTAACAGGTGTTAGCAAGACGTTAGCAGGTGCTCGCCAGGTCTTAGCCAGATGTTAGCAGGTGCTCGCCAGGTCTTAGCCAGATGTTAGCAGGTGTTGGCCAGATGTTAGCAGGTGCTCGCCAGGTCTTAGCCAGATGTTAGCAGGTGTTAGCCAGATGTTAGCAGGTTTTAGCCAGATGTTAGCAGGTTTTAGCCAGATGTTAGCAGGTGTTCGCCAGATGTTCACCAGATATTAGCAGGTGTTCGGCAGATGTTAGCAGGTGTTTGCCAGACGTTAGCAGGTGTTTGCCAGACGTTAGCAGCTGTTCGCCAGATGTTAGCAGGTGTTCGCCAGACGTTAGCAGGTGTTCGCCAGATGTTAGGTGTTCGCCAGATGTTAGCAGATGTAAGCAGGTGTTAGCCAGATGTTAGCAGGAGTTAGCAAGATGTTAGCAGATGTTAGCCAGATGTTAGCAGATGTAAGCAGGTGTTAGCCAGATGTTAGCAGGTGTTAGCCAGATCTTAGCAGGTGTTCGGCAGATGTTAGCAGGTATTCTGTGCAGTGATAAAGGGGCTTTAAAGAGTCTGACTGACCTGAGTCGTGTGTCGGAGTCGAGTGTTGAATCTGATCAAACAGAAACTCTGATCTGCTCACTGGAGTCTGAAAACAACAAACCGTCTCTTCTATTAACGTCCAAAAAACCTGTCTTTACCCGTGGCTGTTTTCACAGTGCCGTTACCTTGGTTACAGAGGAGTCTTCTTCACTGCTCGGAGACGACAGGGGCAAAACTAGACAACAGGCAGGCAGAGCTGATCAGAGTGATGTCATACGACTGCGGCACAAACACCTTGTTCATATTTCATATTTACAGCTGCAGAGTTTATTCAGCAACCTGAATATAAACTCATTATCTGATTAATTATTAACTGTTTTAACCACCAGACAAATCAAATATGACGAGAATAAAAAAGATGTTTGTCATTGATAGTTAAAGATGTTGAAAGTATGAAGTTTGAAGGAAGTTAACGAAGTGTTAACGAGAGTAGGACAGACTTACTCTTCAGCTGACTCTTGCTCTGTGGTTTCTTCCTGCTGTAGGATCTACCATTGTGTCTGTGTGCAGAGGGGGACACCTGGAGCGTACCACTTGAGTCTTCCTCTCTGCAGGAACTCTTTACTTTCTGTTTATACAGTGAGAGGACACAGAGACAGCTGTCAGACGAACGGACGGACGGACGGACGGACGGACGGACGGACGGACGGACGGACGGACGGACAGACAGACAGACAGACAGACAGACAGACAGACAGACAGACAGACAGACAGGTACCATGAAGACTCTCCCAGCAGCCTCCTCCAGCTCTTGGTGGTGTTCAGAGTTAAACTTCAGCTCCACTGTTTGACCTCTGCTGTTGTGGTGCATGATGGGATTGTTCAGCCAGACGCTGAGGACCGTCTCTGCCCCAGTGCATCATGGGAAAATACACACACAGTCATATTGATCAAAAGCATTGGGATCAATCAGTAGAGACCTGTTGATGAGGATGAACTGTAAATGTTACTGACCGTGTTGGTTCAGCTGGAGACTGTAATGATCCACGTCCCCCCTCAGCAGGTGGATCGACCCCCACAGGAAGGCCTGAAAGACATGATGCGTCACCAGAGACACAAAGACACGAAGACATTTAACACGTTTGACTCACAGGACCGTGATGAAGCCCAGGAAATCTGCTGAGAGCTGAACTGAACCCACTTTAATCTGAAGCTTCTCATCCCTCTCAGGTCATCCTCACTGAGTTGTTATGCTAATCCATAATCTGTGTTTTATAATCTGTGTCTGATAATCTATAATCTATAATATGTGTTTTATGATCTGTGTCTGATAATCTATAATCTGTGTCTGGTAATCTATAATCTGTGTTTTATAATCTGTGTCTGGTAATCTATAATCTGTGATTCATAATCTGTGTCTGATAATCTATAATCTGTGTTTTATAATCTGTGTCTGATAATCTATAATCTGTATCTGATAATCTATAATCTGTGTTTTATAATCTATGTCTGATAATCTATAATCTGTGTTTTATAATCTGTGTCTGATAATCTATAATCTGTATCTGATAATCTATAATCTGTGCCTGATAATCTGTCGAATAATCTGTTATTATTTATGTTTGATTATCTGTCTGACAATTTGTCTGAAAATCTATAATCTGATAATCTGATATCCATTCACCCCTCACCTCCAGCTAACATGCTAATAGTAGCATTAGCACCATGTTATGGAGCAGATTAGGTACCTGAGGCTCGTCGATGAAGAAGCTGACACATCCTGAGCTGACGTTAAAATCGATCCAGAACTGGTCCAGTTTGTCGTCTTTTGGTCGAAATAGCTGCAGAGGAAGGAAACAGGAAGTAAACCTGCAGCGTCTGGTTCGTCCAGAGTGTCAAGGGTTAAAGAGTTTTACCTCAGTGGAGCCCAGGAATGCTCGGAGACAAGGGAAGGTGTACACCCTGCCAGACAGAACGCAGGGAAAAGTCATCACAACAGTTTTCACTTTGCTTCAATTCACGTTCCATTAATCACCTCCTCTGGTCGCCATGGTAACCATTGACAAAGTTCAGGAAATGGCGGCAGTCCTGAGGAGAGAGAGAGAGATGGGTCAGGAAGGGACAGACAGGAAGAGACAGGTCAGAGAGGGACAGACAGGAATAGACACGTCAAAGAGAGAGAGAGAGAGACAGACAGGTAGAGACAAGTCAAAGAGAGACAGGTCAGAGAGGGACAGACAGAGAGAGACAAGTCAAAGAGAGACAGAGAGAGAGAGACAAGTCAAAGAGAGAGAGAGAGACAAGTCAAAGAGAGACAGGTCAGAGAGGGACAGACAGAGAGAGACAAGTCAAAGAGAGACAGAGAGAGAGACAGATCAAAGAGAGACAGGAATAGACATGTCAAAGAGAGACAGAGAGAGAGACAGATCAAAGAGAGAGAGACAGGAATAGACATGTCAAAGAGAGACAGAGAGAGAGACAGATCAAAGAGAGAGACAGACAGGTAGAGAGAAGTCAAAGAGAGACAGGTCAGAGAGGGACAGACAGGTAGAGATAAGTCAAAGAGAGACAGGTCAGAGAGAGACAGACAGGTCAGAGAGAGACACAGAGAGAGAGACAGATCAAAGAGAGAGAGACAGGTCAGAGAGGGACAGACAGGTCAGAGAGAGAGAGTTGCTTGGCAACGAAAGAGCTTGGCAGCAAAGATTATGAGCTCCTGAAACCTTTCACTATTTTATTGTGTTTTCACTTTAAAGTGTCTGATTAACAACATCGGGTGGTTGGAAGGTGCACTCAACCACTGAAGAGAAGAAAACCAGACTTCTCTACAATTTCTACGTAGTTTTTTACCAAAAGAAGTTGCTACCTAGCTAGCTGGAGGAAAAGAATTCTACTGCTACTGTGCAACTGACGGTTAGCTAGCAACAACAACAACAACAACAACAACAACAAAGGTCTGAAGAAAAACTACAGAGAGGAGAACTTCAAAAAAGAGAGAAGATTTTCCAATCACAACTGGACTGGCAACATTTTGGGGACATCACCAGGACCAGGACTGAAAAATAAGGTATCGCTGTCAAGATAACTGTTCAGAAACTACCAACAGTGACCAACTGTCAGTTGAAACCCACCATGACAAATGAACACTGTGGAGCAACAGCTGAGCAGCAGCAACTGATGAAGATATCTACAGATATATCAACTGTAGCAACACAGAGGCAACCAGGACAGACCACTGGTAGCAGACTTCAGCAAGAAGAACAACTGCAAGGTAAAATGCAACCTCCTGTTCTTCACTCACCATCCTGAAAACTGGCACACAGCAATATGTGAGCAGTTTACTCACATTAAGAAGAATGGGATAAGTAAAGGCAGACAGATTTGGGGGGCGGCAGTAGCTCAGTCCATAGGGACTTGGGTTGGGAACCGGAGGGTCGCCTGTTCAAGTCCCTGTCCGGACCAAAATATGGAGCGTGGACTGGTGGCTGGAGAGGTGCCAGTTCACCTCCTGGGCACTGTCGAGGTGCCCCTGAGCAAGGTGCAAGGCATCGAACCCCCCAACCGCTCGGAGCGCCCGTCATGGGCAGCCCACTCTGACATCTCTCCACTTAGTGCATGTATAGGTCCAGTTTGTGCATGTGTGTGTGTTCGGACCTGTGTGTAATTGACAAACAGAGGGAAAAAATTGAATTTCCCCTCGGGGATTAATGAAGTATATAAAATTTTAAAAACTTAAAATTAAAAAAATTACTGCCTGTGAAGGTGCAGACCGCTCAAGTCCCATTTTAACTGTGAACATATACCACAATGGAACAATTATGATCCAGGGATCCAAGGACAGTCTGGACAACTTTGAGAACAGCTTCCAAACACTGAAAACTGTGGCAGCATCAAAAGTCTCTCCTCCTCCTCCTCCTCCTCCTCCTCCACAAGAGCTCCAGACCAGGTCACCCATCTCCAGCAGACCTCCACCTACACCATACACCGAATCACCCAAACTCTCCAGCAATCTCAGAGTCCTGAAGGAAGGTATCTCGGTACTCAAGCGAGAGTTCATAGAGTTCAGAGAGAAGACACTGAGCAGTCTTCAGAGGTCTGATGACAGCCATTTAGTAGAGGAGATGTACTCCACAGTTCAGACAGAGAGAGAGACAGGTCAAAGAGAGACAGAGAGAGAGACAGGTCAAAGAGAGACAGGTCAAAGAGAGACAGAGAGAGACAGAGAGAGAGAAAGGTCAGAGAGAGAGAGAGAGAGAGGTCAGAGAGAGAGAGACAGGTCAAAGAGAGACAGAGAGAGAGACAGGTCAGAGAGAGACAGACAGACAGGTAGAGACGGGTCAGAGAGACAGACAGGTAGAGATGGGTCAGAGAGACAGACAGGTAGAGATGGGTCAGAGAGACAGGTAGAGACGCGTCAGAGAGACAGTCAGTCACTTACCACCTCAAAGTCTCCGTCTCTGATGTCACAGAAGGCACTGCTGATGTCACGGCTGGAGAACCACTGATTGGCTCTGTGCTGTCGTTCCTTCCTGGGAGTCAGTCGACATAGAGCCTCTGATAGGCTGACCTGCAGCTCGTAGTCTGGAACATGACCAATGAAAACACAGCTTCAGTCACCTGGAGGAGGACCTCAGTGGGCGGGGCTGTGCTCAGCTACGACCAAACACAACCAGAGGTTTCCATTAACGCAGACGGTGGTGTCTTTAAATACGCCGCAGTTTCAACCAATTCAAGGACGCAGCATCATCGCATCGAGACCCCGCCCTCAATTCTGTCAGGTCGTGCTCAAAGCATTATGGGTACTGTGAAAACTGGGGACTACAGAACAGGAAGTGGTTCTGGTTCTGTCTGTAAATATGTATTAATGTGTTTTATCATAACTCACCTCCAACGGTCAGAACTGCTGCTGCCACCTCAGATCTGTCAGACAGACAGGTACAGACAGACAGGCAGAGACAGACAGGGAGAGACCGACAGAGAGAGACAGACAGGGAGAGACAAGGAGAGACAGACAGACGGGGAGAGACAGGGAGAGACAGGCAGGTAGAGACAGACAGGGAGAGACAGACAGGTACAGACAGACAAGTAGAGACAGACAGGTACAGACAGACAGGTAGAGACAGACAGGGAGAGACAGACAGGGAGAGACGGACAGGTAGAAACATATAATCTGTGTTTTATAATCTGTCTCTGATAATCTATAATCTGTATCTGATAATCTATAATCTGTGTTTTATAATCTGTGTCTGATAATCTATAATCTGTATCTGATAATATATAATGTGTATCTGATAATCTATAATCTGTGTTTTATAATCTGTGTCTGATAATCTATAATCTGTATCTAATCATCTATAATCTGTGTTTTATAATCTGTCTGATAATCTATAATCTGTAACTGATAATCTATAATCTGTATTTGATAATCTATAATGTGTATCTGATAATCTATAATCTGTGTTTTATAATCTGTGTCTGATAATCTTTAATGTGTATCTGATAATCTATAATCTGTGTTTTATAATCTGTCTGATAATCTATAATCTGTATCTGGTAATCTATAATCTGTGTTTTATAATCTGTGTCTGATAATCTATAATCTGTATCTGATAATCTATAATCTGTGTTTTATAATCTGTCTGATAATCTATAATCTGTATCTGATAATCTATAATCTGTGTTTTATAATGTGTCTGATAATCTATAATCTGTATCTGATAATCTATAATCTGTCTTTTATAATCTGTGTCTGATCATCTATAATCAGTATCTGATAATCTATAATCTGTGTTTTATAATCTGTGTCTGATAATCTATAATCTGTGTTCTATAATATGAGTCTGATAATCTATAATCTGTATCTGATAATCTATAATCTGTGTTTTATGATCTGTGTCTGATAATCTATAATCAGTGTTTTATAATCTGTGTCTGATAATCTTTAATCTGTATCTGATAATCTATAATCTGTTTTATAATCTGTGTCTGATAATCTATAATCAGTGTTTTATAATCTGTGTCTGACAATCTATAATCTGTATCTGATAATCTATAATCTGTGTTTTATGTTCTGTGTCTGATAATCTATAATCAGTGTTTTATAATCTGTGTTTTATAATCTATAATCTGTATCTGATAATCTATAATCTGTGTTTTATGATCTGTGTCTGATAATCTATAATCTGAGTCTGATAATCTATAATCTGTGTTTTATGATCTGTGTCTGATAATCTATAATCTGTGTCTGATAATCTATAATCTGTGTTTTATAATATGTGTCTGATAATCTATAATCGTGTTTTATAATCTGTCTGATAATCTATAATCTGTGTTTTATGATCTGTGTCTTATAATCTGATAATAGTAGTAGTATAGTAGTGTGTATTACAGTGTGTATTACAGTAGTGTGTATTACAGTGTGTATTGCAGTAGTGTGTATTACAGTGTGTATTACAGTGTGTATTACAGTAGTGTGTATTACAGTGTGTATTACAGTAGTGTGTATTACAGTAGTGTGTATTAGTGTGTATTACAGTAGTGTGTATTACAGTGTGTATTACAGTAATGTGTATTACAGTGTGTATTACAGTGTGTATTGCAGTAGTGTGGATTACAGTGTGTATTACAGTGTGTATTACAGTAGTGTGTATTACAGTGTGTATTGCAGTAGTGTGTATTACAGTGTGTATTACAGTGTGTATTACTGTAGTGTGTATTAGTGTTTATTACAGTGTGTATTACAGTGTGTATTACAGTGTGTATTGCAGTAGTGTGTATTACAGTGTGTATTACAGTAGTGTGTATTACAGTGTGTATTACAGTGTGTACTACAGTAGTGTGTATTACAGTGTGTATTACAGTAGTGTGTATTACAGTGTATTGCAGTAGTGTGTATTACAGTGTGTATTACAGTAGTGTGTATTACAGTGTGTTTTACAGCAGTGTGTATTACAGTAGTGTGTATTACAGTGTGTATTGCAGTAGTGTGTATTACAGTGTGTATTACAGTAGTGTGTATTACAGTGTGCATTACAGTGTGTATTACAGTAGTGTGTATTACAGTGTGTTTTACAGTAGTGTGTATTACAGTGTGTATTACTGTAGTGTGTATTACAGTGTGCATTACAGTGTGTATTACAGTAGTGTGTATTACAGTGTGTTTTACAGTAGTGTGTATTACAGTGTGTATTACTGTAGTGTGTATTACAGTAGTGTGTATTACAGTGTGTATTACAGTATGGGGGACGGGCTCTGGGCGGTCTGGATCAGTTTCCTCTGGTCGCGGCTCAGAGACTCCAGGATGCTGTTTAAAGTTCTGATGGCCTGAAAACGAGATCAAATCATTTCAACTTAGAGACCAGTAAATATCAGCACAGACCAGTGCACACCAGTAAAGATCAGCACAGACCAGCATAAATGAATGTGGGAATGGTCTCCATGGTTACCTCTAGTCTCAGCGGAAAGAAGATCTCTGGTTCTAAAGTGAATCGAGCCAACTGAAGGAGAACCACAGACAGCTGACTGACTGAGAGACAGACAGGTGGAGACAGACAGGTGGAGACAGACAGGTGGAGAGAGACAGGTAGGGATAGACAGGTAGGGGCAGACACATGGAGACAGACAGGTGGAGACAGAAAGGTAGAAACCGACAGGTAGAGACAGACAGGTGGAGACAGACAGGTGGATACAGATAGGTGGGGACAGACAGGTGGAAACAGACAGGTGGAGACAGACAGGTAGAGACAGACAGGTGGAGACAGACAGGTGGGGACAGATAGGTGGGGACAGACAGGTAGAGACAGACACATGGGGACAGACAGGTGGGGGCAGACAGGTGGGGACAGACAGAGTGAGACAGACAGGTGGAGACAGACAGGTAGAGACAGACACATGGGGAGAGACAGGTGGGGACAGACAGGTGGAGACAGACACATGGGGAGAGACAGGTGGGGACAGACAGGTGGAGACAGACAGGTGGAGACAGACAACATCAGACTCAAAGTGAACAAACTGTAACTGAAGATCAAAGATACAGAATGAAGGAAGAGACCTGGAAGAGACGCCTGACCCAGGAGCTGACAGACAGACAGACAGACAGACAGACAGACAGTTAGTTAGTGGGGGCTTTGACCTGTGAATAAGGAATAAATCTTACACCTTTAGTGTATTGGTGACATGAAAGTACACAAGATGGACACACGCAGTATTTTTACTTTTACTCAAGTAAAGTATCATCTTCCACCAAATATCATGACTTCCTGTTTCGATGAGTTTTCATTGGCCGATCAGCCTGCAGCTGGGTCCTGATTGGCTGAATATGTAACTGACAGAAGCACGTGATTAACGCACAGCAGGACTCCATTTCCCATCATGCTTGTTACACCCACAGACGTAATAACAGCCCACAAACGTAATAAACCACAAACGTAATACAAATCTGCAGCTTTGAATGTAATAATCCCACAAATGTAATACATGCGTGTGTTGACAAGCAACCCGTTATTTCTAACTTACTCAGAACGCTGCTCTGTCACTTTCTGACCCGACCTGCGGGTTGCTTGTCAACACACGCATCACTATTGGCAGGTGTATAAGTAAACAAACAAACAACAACAACCACAAAAATCATTATTCAGTCTCATATTACATTTGTGAGAAGTTATTACAGTTTAGATTTTCACCTTCCCACATATGTAATAATTTCCTGCAAATGTAATAGTTATTACATTTGCAGGAAAATTGTGTGTTACGTTTGTAGTAGGCAGCTGCTATTACGTTTGTGGGAAATGTATTACATTTGCAGGATTATTACATTCAAAGCTGCAGATTTGTATTACGTTTGTGGTTTATTACGTTTGTGGGCTGTTATTACGTTTGCGGGTGTAACAATGCTCCTCACCAGGAAGTAGTCATAGAACTCCTCTGTGAGGCAGAGCAGGGAGGCAGAGTTCTTCTGGAGGTCAGAGGTCAGCAGGTCATGGACAGCTTCGAACCACAACACCACCTAAACAAACAAACAAACAAACAAACAAACAAACGATATAAACAAACACTTCAATCATTTCTAATGGGATGATGCAGGTCCTGATTACTAACCAAACATTGTTACATTATGTTGACATTGTAAGAGATTACTTACTTATCATGGATCAATACATAACTCCTTATATTATGGACCAATGAAACAGATGATCTTCACTTTACTCTAACAGGGTACATTACTCAGATTACTTCCTTAGATTTAACAGTTTACAGATCAGTTTGATAGATACAGATTTACTGGTTAGAAATTACTTCTATAGATTACAGATTAACATATTACAGATTACAGATTACATATATGTTTTACTGATCAGAAGATTACATATTACTTTTATAGATTACTGAATAATAGGTTCTTTCTAAAGATTGCACAGGAACAGATTACTTTTATAAATTACAGATTAACAGATTACTCTAATAGATTAGATTACAGATTACTTTAATAGATTAGATTACAGATTACTTTAGCAGTCAGTCCGTAGGTTATGAGCGTCTGCAGGTTGTCTTTGTCCTCTGACAGAATCTCTAAGGACTTCAACACAACCAGAACTCTGCTGAACCTGGATCCACACAGATCCTGAAACAAACAAACAAACAATAATAATTAATACGCCACAATAACACAAATAACCAGCGCCAATTCATCAGTCAATGAGAATGTGTGTGTGTGGACGGGGCATAAGCACATACAACCAGCAGCAGCAGTGACCCACCGTCCAACACCGGCACACTGTGAGGACAGAAACAGAGGGCTCGGTGGGGATGGAGCACCTGCTGCAGCAAGCCAACACGCCGCCTGTGGTCACTTTGACTTGACCAGCGGACTTAACGCTTATTCTGTCAGGGTTGGGGGGATGGAGCCTATCCCATCTGACACTGGGTGAGAGGCAGGGTTCACCCTGGACAGGTCACCAGACTATCACAGGACTGACACATAGAGACAGACAACCATTCACACTCACATTCACACCTACGGACAATTTAGAGTCACCAGTTAACCTGCATGTCTTTGGACTGTGGGAGGAAGCTGGAGCACCTGGAGGAAACCCCTCGCTG
>NC_065516.1:37285546-37287777 GCF_006386435.1 Epinephelus moara | reverse complement strand
AACCCACGCTGACACGGGGAGAACATGCCGGAGCACCTGGAGGAAACCCACGCTGACACAGGGAGAACATGTCAGAGTCCCTGGAGGAAACCCACGCTGACACGGGGAGAACATGTCGGAGCACCTGGAGGAAACTCACGCTGACACAGGGAGAACACGCCGGAGCACCTGTTTGACGTACGCTCCTTTATTAATAAGAAATAAACTTTATAATCATCAGAATTCTGACTGCTCGCTTTTTTACTAACAACATTTACTTGTTACGGCTCTGGCCATATTTTGATGCGTTTCAGTTTCTCTGTCTCCTTCTGGTGTTTGACTGTGAGAGTGAGCGCTCTTTTTTGGCGGAGGATCTTTGTACCACAGGTGTGGAGTGCTGATTGGCTGGCGGTGTGGGCTAAATAATAAAATGACTCACATCACAGAGAATAAATATTCAGCAAAACAATTTTACAGTGAATAAAATTCTGTGTAAATATTGGATGTGTGTGGCAGGACGGGTGGAGTCAGACTGAACAGGCTGTTTGACAGAGGTGAGTTTTTAGGCTGGATTTGAAAATGGAGAGAGAGCTGATGTTAAGAGCTTTCAGAGGCAGAGCTTCTGTACGCTGATGACCCCATGGTGGTCAAGCGGGCTGGAGGGACAGTGAGGTGGACGGAAGAAGACCCGAGAGCTGGGAGATGTACAGAGGAGTAAGATCTTAAAGTCAGTGTAGTTACGTTTAGCCGACGCACACACGTGGTTACGTTTAGCCAACACACACACACACACGTGGTTATGTTTACCCAACACACACATGTGGTTACGTTTAGCCAACACACACACATGGTTACGTTTAGCCGACACACACACATGTGGTTACGTTTAGCCAACACACACACACACACACGTGGTTACGTTTACCCAACACACACATGTGGTTACATTTAGCCAACACACACACGTGTTTACGTTTAGCCGACACACACACGTGTTTACGTTTAGCCAACACACACACACACGTGGTTACATTTAGCCAACACACACACACACACGTGGTTACATTTAGCCAACACACACACACACGTGGTTACATTTAGCCAACACACACACAGATGTAGTTACGTTTAGCCAATCAGAATAAAATCGTTTACACTTGAGGAGAGAATAATTATGGTCTGTTGGCATGATGATGTAACATACACAATAAAATAAAGCTGAAATGTTCTGACTGCTAGAGACATTTAATTATCATCATTATTTACACTGTGGTTGTCACAGTGACCACCCTGTCACACCCTGTTACCTTGGTGACCAGCTGGTCTAGTCTGGTGAGTGTGACGCTGCTCAGTCCTTCATCACGAAGCAGAGAAACCAGATCAGAAGAGTCGCCACGATCCAGACAGTCCTCCATCTTTACCTCCAACAACTGACAGACACACAGACACACAGACAGATTAATGAATGAAAACAGATATTTCATATTAAATGTCACTGAACAAAACCTCATTTAACTTGTGAACCATTTCAGTCTCAGTGTGAGGAGATGAACGTACAGACATCTGAACCAATCATGTGAGTCTGATGCTGTACAGGAAGTCATCGAGTGACTGATGACATCATCAGACCACTAAGAAAATAAAATGAGTTAATCCTCTCTGCTGTGCCTTATGATGGTGGTTGTTTGTTTGTTTGTTTGTTTGTTTTGTCATAAAATAGACCAAGTCAACTTTCCTTAAATCTTTGGAAATAAAAAAAACAAAACAGCGCACTGTGAATTTTTAAGAACATTTTGCCGCCGTGGGTCAGATGAGTCCCACAGCAGGGTGCCCGCTGACCCGACACACACTCTGTAGTTCTCAATAAAACTTCAGTCATTCACACTGGGATTGTTTTGTTCTTTGCAGAGTGCAGAAAAAGCAGAAGATACAGTTTGGTTATTAATGATAAAGAAGAAAAGAGCCGGGGAGGACAGACACAGATCTGGGACCAGCTGCTGCACAAAACACCTCAAGTTTCCTCCTGACACACAGTTAGATGATGTGAGCTTTGTGACATGGTGCGTTATCCTGCTGGAAGTAGCCATCAGAAGATGGGTACACTGTGGTCATAAAGGGATGGACACGCTCAGCAACAATACTCAGGTAGGCTGTGGTGTTTAAACCATGCTCAGTTGGTACTAAGAAAATCTCCCCCACACCATTACACCACCAGCAGCAGCCTGAAGCGTTGATACAAGGCAGGATGGATC
>NC_065516.1:37259003-37285330 GCF_006386435.1 Epinephelus moara | reverse complement strand
CGCAAGCTCCGTGCCCTCTCTGTTGCCCCCCACCTTCTGTCACTACTGTACACCAGTATCATTCAACCCATCCTTCTGTACTGTTCCCCCTGTTTCTACAACATGCTGTCCACCCCTAACAGGAACAAACTAACAAAAATAACACACACCGCATCCAAAATCATCAACCATCCCATACCCAACCTCACAGAGCTCAACCACCGATCTGTCACACGTCTCGCACGAACAATAACCAATGACTCGGATCACCCTCTCAACCCACACTTCACACTGTTGCCGTCTGGGCGCAGATACAGGACCCTGAGGTGGAGACGAGCACGCTTCAACAAGAGCTTTGTCCCGTCTGCCATCTCTGCACTCAATAACCTCCCCCAATAACCTTGTATGGACCCAGCCCTCCTGAGTGTGATATATATGTGTCAGTTGTTCATGTCTGGTGGTGTTTGTGCATGGTGTTAGTTGGTGGTGTTTTTGTGTACCCAAATGTTGTTGTGACAGTTTGTGAAAACAAATTTCCCCATGGGACAATAAAGGCTATCTATCTATCTATCTATCTATCTATCTATCTATCTATCTATCTATCTATCTTCACCATGTCTAAATGACTAAATGTTAATGAGCTGCTGACACCTGATTGGCTGCTTAGATATGTGTGTTAATGAGCAGTTGAACAGGTGTACCTAATAAAGTGGCCGCTGAGTGTATGTCATCACTGTTGCTCTGGAGAGGTACCAGCGTGTAGTGCGGTGTACTTTAAAAGGCAGTTATTTGTAGATATTATTGACATAATGAGACATAAATAATTCATCAGATCTAAATGATAAATGTTGGTACAGCTGAATGAAACATCAGAGAAGATGCAGAAGGTTTTTTTGTAGAGGTCACATGATGTCAGGGGATAAATTGATGAATATTTATAAATATTAATATATATTCTTACCAAAAACATTTTTAACTAAAAGATCAGATTTTAAACAAGATGTAAACATTTTAACATTTCGCCTCCATTTTACAAATTAAAAGTCCTGCTGAAACCCTCGATAGCATAAAGGTCATTTTAATTATCTAAATTATTATTATAATAATTATAATGATAATAATTACTATTTGTTTTTTTATTAAAATGTAAATGTATTTAAGTTATTTTAAATGATAAATACATTATATTTAACTGACTTTAATTTGATGTCGTATCGAGGACAGAAGACACAGTAATGATTTATTATTTTTATGGCTGATGTTTTCTCGGTGGAACAGACTGACAGCACCGTGCACGAGGCGCACGCTTCTCAAACATGGGTGTTGAATGAATGTATATTCAGTGTCACTGAAAATAAAGATGTCATCATATGTTTACATGTTGTCAAACTGAATTCTTCTTCTGCACTTTTATTTCCTTTGTTCCATCAGTGTAAACTTTAATGGCGTCACTTCCTGCAGACTGACAGCAGGGGGCGCTGCAGGCCGCACTGTGTGACAGGCAGGCAGGCAGAATGACAGATTGACATGAGCATGAATCAAATCAGACTCAGCTGATGAAATAAAGACTAACACATGAATATATGAAATGTTATTGATAATAGTGACGTCAGACTGAAGTCAAACGGATCAGTAATCTTTAACAGTGATCAGTTTCACAGAGAGTCGATCAGAAACCATGAGAATCAATAATCTGAAGTTTATTTACCATCGTGTCTCTTCTCTCGGCGTGTCGGGAGCGTGCACGGCCACGCGCACACCTGCCGCTGATCAACTCATCAGAGTCCAGGCCGCGCAGGCGCATGGAGAGAAAATAGTCCCCACAGCGGCGGAAGAATCTCAGCTTGACGTTTTATTGATGAGTCAGAAAAACTGAAGTCTGAACCTGTTTTTAACATTTAAACATTTTATTTCACATCTTTCTTCATTTAATGAGAAATATCTGCAAATGTTTTCAGGAGACTTGATTTAAATGTTTTTATTCTTTAATGTTATTGGGATTCATAATCAGACAGGGGTGGACATATTAATGGAAACATTTACATTTAATTTTACATTGAACATTTATGACACAGTTTTCAGTCTCTCTGGTTTTTAAACTTTAAACATATGATAAAATAAAAAGAAACAAAGTGCTGCAACACACACAAACTGTCATCTAGAAAAGTTCCAATAAAAATACCACAAAGATACTTTAAAACAAAGTTCTATGACCAGTGGTGTTGTTCAGCCTGCTGCTCACCACAATAAGCTTAATGTATATTTGTAAAATATCAGAATGAGCCCAGTAACGATAATGATAATTATTATAATCAATAATAATCAATAATGATAATAAAACCCTGGATCTGTTAATGTGTCATTCTCGTCATTAAAGCTCTTAAACATCAGCAGAGGAGTCTGTTTCTGTTCAACACTAATTACAACTGCTGATATTTAAACGTCGAAATTCATCCGGAAAATAAACAAAAAACAGATTTTAAAGGTAAATAATTCGCCAGAGTTGATAAAAAGCATCAACACAGCATTTCCCAGCATGCACTGCATGTCAGTATGACATCAGACAGACGTCGGACAGACAAATTTGGTTGGAATGAAAATCAGGTTGACGATGTTGAAGATGTCTAAAAATGTTAGAATTTAACGTTAACGTTATGTTTACGTTAACGTTAGGATGTTTAGCTGACGTTGGGTTTTGTTCTTTAAAACTTACGACAAAATGACGTTATTCTACGTCAAGATGATGACGGCCAACACGTCCTCACTGCGACCTCGTCACGTGTAATCAACATATGACGTCCAAGGTACCCTGGGTGTGTTGGTTGTTGACGTTCTGGGACACCGTGTCAACTTCAGCCTGTTACATGCATTGTCTGTTTTCAAAATACACTTCTGTTTTCACAGGAAATGTACAGTTTGCATACAGTCTCTTTCAAAATAAAAGCACTGCGTTGGTACAACACCACCAACTGATGTTTTTTTCCTTTCACAACACACACATGTGGATACGTTTAGCCAACACACACACGTGGTTACGTTTAGCCGACACACACACATGGTTATGTTTAGCCGACACACACACGTGGTTACGTTTAGCCGACACACACACATGGTTACGTTTAGCCGACACACACACGCCTCTACTGAGCGTCTGGATTAAACACATCACATCCTGAGTGCTTTAAGTGCTTTCACACTGCACAGTTCAGGAAAGTGCAGTGAATTACTGGGGCACTCAAAATGGTCCAAAAGTTGAGTGTGGAATAACGGACTCTTTTCACCCTCAATGGTCACCACGTGAGACATAACAGAAGCTACGTCACAAACTTCTGACATGGCGGCTGGAGACGACAAGGAGCCTGTTGGTTCTACGTGTTTTTGTTAGGTACCAAAACTGTTGTCGAACAGAAGCTGTCAGTGATGTTTGTTGGGTCTGTGATTATTTGGCACTGCCATCAATAATGTGAACGTAAGCACGTCATGTTTGCCAAACATAGATTTGTCTCATTGTCCCTGGTTCAAAGTTATGGAGACGTCTACACAGAATATCATTTAATGTGGAGGGACAACAGACAACTTTGTAGCTTTGTTCTGCTCCAGGTGTTGATCAGCACACAGCGTTAGCTAGCTGTTGGTGCTAGCCAGTACGTCAGTAATTCAGTTCATGTAATCCAAACACACACTCCTCTACTGAGCGCCCAGCAGCCATTACAGCCTGAATACACACATTAGAATTAACCAAAGACTAAACTTCATTTTCTGCCACATGTAGATCAGAAACACACACACACACACACACACACACACACACACACACACAGACACAGACACACACACACAGACACAGACATACAGACAGATGCTGACGACCTCTCGTCCTTTAATTGATGACAAATGAGTTTGTTTGTTTTAGGAGAAACATTGAAGTGTTTACACAACACACACACACACACACACACACACACACACACACACACACACACACACACACACACACACACACACGAACAGGTGTGTGTGTGTGTTTCTCTGAATCAGCATCTTTAAAACCTGAAACACTAAAACATGAAGAAACTGTAAAAATGTCCGACTGATGCTGTTTATTGTTTATTTCACAGAAACAACAACAATTATTATAATAATTTTAATAACAAGGTTCATATTTTTATTATTTATCTAAACCGACACCTGTTTATCAATATCTGATCAATAAACATAAACAGGAAGTTCTATTGTTGTTGTTTTAATATCAGTGATCAATAATCCATAAATATAACCACCATCCAGGACCTTTAAACACACACACACACACACACACACACACACACACACACACACACACACACACACACACACACTCTGAGGGAGCTCGCGCCTCTCTCACCTGTTCATTCACTTCGTACCTGAGACTCACCGGAGCTGCACGCGCCCTCAGGAGGAGCCGCGCGGACCGGACGTTTTAATCCATAATCAATAAAAAGTTCAGTCGCAGACAGTGATCAGCTTCCGGTTTATTCCCGCAGGTTCTGTGCTGTTCACGGACCCGGTTAATTGATCTGAACCTGGAGGACCCGGATCAGAGGGAGCGCGAGCATGTCCCGGGCCGAGGAGCGCGAGGAGGCCGACTGTGTGTGTTCCGTCGGGATGAAGTTCACGTGGGACATCAACGACCCCAAACTGCCGCAGGTAACACGGTGATCAATAAGTGATCGTCAGTCAGATGATCAGCAGCTTCACTCCAACAGGAAGTGATCAGCAGCCTTATTATTAGAAACATTATTGACCAGCAGCCTTATTATTAGAAACATTATTGACCAGCAGCCTTATTATTAGAAACATTATTGATCAGCAGCCTTATTATTAGAAACATTATTGACCAGCAGCCTTATTATTAGAAACATTATTGATCAGCGTCAAAAAACAAAAGGTTTAAAATAAATCAACAACATGATGAAAGTCAGTTTATATTACAGTGAGTTTGGTCCGTCATCATTCATTCAGCATGTTTTATTTATTAATGTGAATAATAATAGTCTTTATTATTAAACACTGAACAGTTCTGTTGGATCAATATACATTTTATGATGTTCTTAAATAGTCTATAAACGAACAGGGTTTGACTGGAGAGGCCGGGGTCCATCTTTTATCCGATCATTCAAACATTCAGCCTGTCACATTAATTAATAACTTATAAATAAAGATTAAAATTATATAATTTAACAGTTCAATAAATAAACTCAAGTATTTTGTCACTGTGTTAAATTGGCAATAAAAACGAGCAGGGTTCGGTTAGAGAGATTTGGTCCGTGATTCGTCCGATCATTCAAACATTCAGCCTGTCACATTAATTAATAACGTCATAATAAAACATTAAAATAATATAACTGAACAGATCAATAAATGAATAAACTTTGTCATTTTCTGAAATAGTCTAAAAAATGAACAGTTTGGTCCGTTATGTTTTATTTATTAATGTGAGTATAAGTGATCTTAATAAAACATTCAGCCTGTCACATTTAATAATAACGTCATAATAAAACATTCAGCCTGTCATTCAGCCTGTCACATTTAATAATAACGTCATAATAAAACATTCAGCCTGTCACATTTAATAATAAAACATTCAGACACATATCTGATCAGTTCAATTTGCTCCTCAGGTGGAGTTCTGCTGTTTGTTGAATTATAACAATCTTTGTCTCCTGAAAATAACTTCACATAAAACTAAATTAACATTAAATGTGTTTTAATAACTGTATTTATTGACATGATGAGGATATCTGTGCACAGGCGATCAATAATTGAAGCATGTTTCAGATCAGGATCATTCAGCTCACACACATATATTAATATTGTTTACAGACGTAAAGTTAGAAAAACTGAATAAATGAAAAGATCTCATGGAAATATTAAATAACTAATAACTTCTTCATTTGAGTTTTTACATTCTCAAAATGTCGTATGGAGTCTGGACCCAAGACCTCGGCTTAGAGTTTGTTCAGTGGAAACACGTTGAGGTTTGATTATTGATCGCTGTGCACACACAATGAACACAGTCACATTTTATATAAAGACAGATTGTCATGTTTTTGCAAAGAGCCGTCAACATCTTTCATTTTCTCTCATATTTCCCCTTGATGTGGTTCATATGTTACACCTCAGTGTCATCTTTATAAAGACAAACTGAATTTAACTAAATAACCAAACATATTTAGAGACTCTGCAGAAATATGGAATATGTAAATGTCACATCATTAAATTTAAACTCATTTAGCTTTTGACTGAAAACCGTCACAACATGAGTAAAATATTTAGTTTAAAAATGTGACAGTGAAGCTGTTTATTAATTCTCCTCCAGAGTTCCCAGATAAATTATGAAGATTTAAGGAAATCATAGAACTTCTCTCCCTTTTCTTCTTTAGATATTTTCAGATCATAAACTCTTTTTATTTCTGACTAAATCCCTTCGACTGACGTCAGCTCACCTCGCCGCCATTTTCCCCTCGAACAACAAATTTAATCCAAAATCAGTTTTGAATCTTTTTTTTTTTTTTTGAGACAGACTCTGTTGAGGACAAGATATATGAATGTATCTGTAGTGTCAATGTTATAAATGCGGGTTCAAAGTGTAAATCTTTATCTTATTTAATAAGTCGTATTTAATGGATTCAGTTTGTCTAATAAATAAACTCCCTCTGCACCACATGAAATATCACAGATTATAAAACGTGTTTCTGATTATGAAAATTAATTATCATTGAAAATTCTTTTTCTTAGCAGATGAAGAAAATATGTTTTGATGAAATGTTGTAACAATAATAATAATAATAACAATAATAATAACGTTTAAACTACAGTTTTATACGTGGACAAACACGGAGCTGATTCCGTCACATCGACAGAAGGAACTGACTCATTTTCTGAGTGTGACACAAATATACTGAACCTGTGTGAGGTTTACTGTTTGTTAAAGGTTATCTGAAGGTTGTGTGTGTGTGTGTGTGTGTGTGTGTGTGTGAAGCAGCTGACTCGGCTCTTCTCTCTGTTGATGCTCAAACAGTAAAAACTGGTTTTTATATTTTAGTTTTCAGTGAAACCAAAACAAACAGAGCCTCTCAGGTGGAACAGCTGATCCAGAGTCAGCTCGTCACTGATCAATATCTGGGATTGATTTTCGGACACGTATCTGTAAACTGATCAGTCTAACAGAGACAGGAGCTCAGCAGCTTTCACATTTCTGATTAAAGATAAAACCTCAACTTCTCTGTCATGAATCAAACATTCAGCTTTAACAGGCTGTTTTCTGCCATAAATACCAACGAAGAAGAATTCACGTTCACGTTCATCATGACCCAGGTGGCCGTCGGACTCGACCCATTTGTGGCAGGGTGTTGGCTGACTCAGTGGTGCTACATGAGAGCTCTGGCCCGTTGATGGTCACCAGATCTGCGTCCTGTTGGGTGCCATCGACCTCCTGGCTAAGACACGACTGCTTTAACCTTTAGGCCCGTTTCCACTGAAGAAGTTCCTGGTACTATTTGGGGGGCAGGAGCTACTACAGGAACGTCCTCTCGCTCGGCCCTCTCAACCGCCGTGTCTCCACTGAGAGCGGAGTAGGAGGAAGGTTCCTGTAAAGTTACGGGTAATCGTTGCGCGACCATTTTGACCGGGGCGATGTAGGGACGCTGTTAGCTGTTAGCCGTTAGCGGTGTCTGTAATAACTCACTAAACTCACAAAGTGGCCTGTGAAAAAAAAATTTTTTTCCAGCGGATGTCTTAGTTACAACATGATTGAGCTAACTGGAGTAGTTTCATGTCGTATCCGACAACAGGAGGCTTTTAACAGATGACGTCCTGATGTTAGCTTTGCTGCTAGTGTTAACGTTAGCTGTCCCTGTCAGCTGCAGCCACTGATGCTTTCAAGACATCGTGATTACCCAAAACTGAATAAATACCACACATAGCAACACAAAGCTGCTTTGCTAGCTCAATCATGTTGTAACTAAGATATCCGCTGGAAAAAATATTTTTTTCACGGACCAGTTCTTGAGTTTGTTTACATGGCGGCGGAGGCTATGTGAACGAGCTAACCCTCGTCTGCTGAGTTTTAAAAATTCCGGCTACTTTGTTGCTTTCTGTTGACGTCACATCCCTCCTTGAGTATATCCAATCAGCACCAAGTAAATCCCAAGCCCCAGCCAGGAGTTTCTCGGGGCCGTTCTGAGTACCTACCCCGAGGCAGGGACTTGTTTAGCCCCTGTAAAAGTTCCGGAACTCTGTCCTTCGGGGGTGGTTCCTGTGGTGGAGACACGCACCAACGGCCCCGGCCCTGTAAAATTACCCCGAAGTTCCTGCGGTGGAAATGGGCCTTTTGACCCATCAGATCAAATGTCTCACATGTTAGACTAACCTGTCTGTCTGTCTGTCTGTGTGTGTGTGTGTGTGTGTGTGTGTGTGTCTGTCTGTCTGTCTGCCTGTCCTCCTGTCTGTCTGTCTGCAGGACACAAAGCAGTTCGACCCGTTCCAGGAGTGGACAGACGGTTATGTTCGGTACATCTACAGTGGTGAGAAACAGTTGCAGATGAAATCAGTTTGAACAGAGAGGTGAACTGTGTCTCAGGATCAAACACATGATCGGTGTTATTGATTATTGATTACTGACATTCTAACACGTGGTGTTGTGAGACATGATTCAATTACATAATACTGGGTGGTATGATGTCACACTGGGCGGTATGATGTCACACTGGGCGGTATGATGTCACACTGGGCGGTATGACTGGCTGTATAAATCCCGTCTTGTCTCTGACTTATGACATTTTCATTACTGATTAACATGTTGGTTGAGTTTGATCGTGTTTGTCTGAACTCCACTGACATCCAGTGTACAGCGCTGTTTTGCATCAGTTGTCCAGGTTTCAGGTTGCAGAGCAGAATGTCTTATAAATATGGGGAGTCAGGAAGTGCGCCAGGCTGTGAAGCCAAATGTCATAGTGGTCAAACAGTGTAATTACACCGTCACATGATGTCATGGGGTCAAACAGTGTAATTACACCGTCACATGATGTCATAGTGGTCAAACAGTGTAATTACACCATCACATGATGTCATGGGGCCAACAAAGACTTTTCCCTAAAGACTCATGTGGCGAACAAGACGTCTTTAAAGCAGTGGATCCATTTTTTAGTGTCACCCCCCAAAATGACTCGTTTCACCATCAGGGTTTGATCCATTTAGTCCGATGATGTTTGGAAAGTCTGGAAGAGCTTCATGATTAAATCATTTTAGCCCCACTCAAGTTAGCAAACAGGAAGTAGCTGGATCAGTGGAAGGAAGTCTGTAGTACGCCTGCTGTATGGGACCCAGTGCTTCTGTAATTTTATACACAGCAGTTGGACCTTTTTGTCTTGATGCACCACTGAGCAGCTTTCATAGTAAAAAAATTAGGCCCCGCCTCCAGCGCTGTATCCAGGTCTCTTTATACATCCATGAGAAGAGTGGACTGTTTCAGCTGTCGCTTTGTTCTTAGCTGAAGATAAGAACGCTCAGAGACATCTCTCCGGCTGGGCGATGAGAAACACCAACAACCACAACTGTCAGATCCTGAAGAAGTCCTGTTTGGGTGTGGTGGTCTGTTCACGAGGCTGCACGCTGCCCGACGGGTCCCGGCTGCAGCTGCGCCCCGCCATCTGCGACAAGGCCCGGCAGAAACAGCAGAGTAAGTACAAACACAGATCCTGTTCAGGTACCCTCCACCTGTGTCTCCTTGTGTCCACCGGTCTCCTGACCTGGACTCTTTGTGTTTCAGAGAAGCTGTGTCCGAGCTGTAACGCCACTCTGGAGCTACTGCCATGTCGCGGCCACAGCGGTTACCCCGTCACCAACTTCTGGAGAGTCGATGGAAAGGCCATCTTCTTCCAGGTCACCACCTTTATGCTAACATGCTAACTGGCTAAATAACGTAGCATATCTAGCACTTCATACCAGATCCTGAACAATAACCAGTATGTGGACATCAGACTAGATTTGAACCAGCTTTTGTCTCCATGAAACCATGAAGCTTAAACATTCTTAAACAACCTGACGGTCTGAGCGGGTTTACACCAGATCCTGGACTTCTAAACCGGTCTGAGCCAGATCTTAGGATTCTAATTAGTTTTAAAATAATTCCTGAAAGCACAAATATATTCAAACAATGTCTTCAAGTCTGGAAAGGGCTAAACCAGTTTGTGTCTGTGTAAACAGGACTAAACCAGATCCTGAATGCATGAACAGATTGGAGGAGGTATGGCCTGATTCAAACCAGATTCTAAACAGTCTGTCATTGTTGTTGTTGTCCTTCAGGCTAAAGGGGTCCATGATCATCCCAGACCAGAGTCCAAGTCTGAGACTGAAGCCAGAAGAAGTTCAGTGAAGAGACGAGTCAGCTCCCCGCCGTTCACGCCCAAAAGACGGCTCATTGAAACACAGGTTGACAACAACACACAACAGCTGTTGGTTAACGTTGGTGTTGTTTATTGTTTGCTTATTTGTTGTCAACTGTTTCAGGCTCTGGGCCCCGCCCTCCTCTCCTGCGTCGATCCATCAGACAGAATCTCCTTCATCGAGCCGAATTTCCCACAGCATTACCCAGCGTTTCAGAGCCCAGAGCCCTACTACAACCCCCACAATGCACTAGGAGAGGCCCCACCCACACTGCAGAAACCAGCCAATCCCAGGCTTTACATGGGCCGGCCCTCTTACGAGTTCCAAGGATACCTGACCTCGCCTTCGTATCCCATGACGTCTGACCTCTGTGACCCCAGGTCAGCATCGCACACACTCCAAAACACATCCTGTGTCTTTAAATACTTTCAGCCAAATCCAGATCAGCTACAGGGGTTTAAATGAGATCTGGACTGCCGAACTGCGTGTAAACCAGACCCTGAAACCCTGAACAGAGTCAAAAAGGTCTTGACGGACGTGATCCTGGCGGACTGAGCAGGTCTTATCCAGAATCTGACAGTGTCAACAGGTCTAAACTAGATCCTGGTTTCTGTGCAGGGTGGCTCCAGTCCTGGGTTCCTCCTCTTCCTCCACGTCATCATCGGCTCCCCTCTCCTCCTCCTCCTCCTCCTCCTTCGACCCCCAGGCGAAGCCCTCTGCAGGCTGGAAGGAGCTGCTGAAGAGCTCCGCCCCCTATGGTGACAACCACCATTACTACAGCGCAGAGTACCCCTGCCGTTACCCCAGCAACGCCCCAGGGTCCCCCGCAGCACTGCAGACCATCATCACCACCACAACCAAGGTGGGTACAGTTCATCAGGAGGGTCCATCTGCAGACCTGAAATCTTCCTTTAATCCTCTGAGACCCACAGTCCCACTTTGTCTTTTTTGATAGACAGGACAGTTCGATAGAGGGGCGGGGCTTAAACCTCACTGTACTGTTACATTAACACCTGTACTGTCCCTCCTCAGGTCTCCTACCAGCCCTGTCCGAAGCCTCCTGCAGCGCTCCCTTCCTACCAATCATGTCCTAAACCTCCTGCCGGCCTCCCGTCCTACCAGTCCTGCGCTCCCCCGAAACCTCCAGGCCTCCCTGGCTGCTCCTCTCTGCTGGATGACGCCTCTTCCTCCTCCTATTCCACCGAGGTGAAGGTGACGGAGGAGTCAGGTGGAGTCATCAAGTCTCTGTCGTTTCAGCCCGAACCTCTGCAGACTAAAACAGAGCGGGCCGACGGCTATGACTACCGCTACACCTACCCCAACACGTACCGCTACGATGACTACTGAGGCAGCACTACCTCCACCGCAGCTACCACGACTGCTGTTACCACCACTGCACCCACCCAACACGTGGTGCCATGATGACTACTGATACTACAACTGTCACTATGAGAAAAACTACTGCTACAGCCCAAACACAAACTATCTGTCCACAGACTGTGTGAAACAAAACCCAGTGAACGACCTGCTGAACGACATCTGCCACTGCACGGATCAGGAGCGGACAGGATGTGGATTATCAGGACGAAACTCTGACCGAACCAAAATTTTGGTCCATGAGAAACTTTCTGAAGACGCTCATGGAGTACTGTCATGTTCCCAGAGGCAGATCCTTCTCCAGCTTCCCTCGACCGACTCTTTCAGGACAAGAAGTGAAAACACTGGAGTGAAATGTGCGTCAGACACCAGGATTCTGTTTGGTCAAAAAGCCTCAACACAAGACCCAACTCAGACCCGGTGCTTCTGGAGCTCTCAGCCACATCTCATGGCCTTCTTCAGCAAACTGAGCTGCAGCCATCAATTCATGGATTTGATTGTTGTGACATCACCTGATGGTTGTTTTTGTGGTGGAGATTGTTTCTGCAGGTATACGTTATCATGTGGGGGAGGTGTGTCACATCCTGTAGAGTCCCCAGAAGTGAGGTGTGTCACATCCTTTAGCGTCCCCAGAAGTGAGGTGTGTCACATCCTTTAGCGTCCCCAGAAGTGAGGTGTGTCACATCCTTCAGCGTCCCCAGGACTGAGGCATATGTGATAACAAATTTAACCTCGTCTAATTAACTGAGCGGCTGGTTGTGACAGATGTGGCTGAGAGCTTCAACACACGACAACAAGGAGACTTTGTTCTGTCAAGTTTTCAGAGTCAAATATGAACCTTCAAACTCAGGATTCAATTATTGTGACATCACTTTAAACCATAAACGACCCCAGAAGAGCCAGAATCCTCCTGATTTCTGATCTGATGAATTTGAATATCAAATATTAGACCTTCACCAAAGACTTTTTAATGTCACAGCAGTCTGAGTGTAATGAAGCTGTGGAAGTTGTCTTCATGAGTGTTTGGGTTATTTATTGAGTCCGTCAGTAAACCTGTGAGCATGCTGAACTGTGTCTGAATGAAAGAACAAACTGAGTGAACCAGTAGTTGACTGAAGAGATCTGTGAGATGTAAAACTGTTTCTGTCTGAACTGAAGTCTCACATTAAACCAACTGTTGTACAGACTGTTGTTTCTCTTTCCTTCAACTGATGTTAAAGCACAAGCTGGGACTAAAAGTTGGTGTAACATCCCTTTAAAAGTGTGTTTGGAGTCAACAGCTGATCAGCAGCGTAGCAGCACAGAACCCGCTCACCTCTTTTCCACTTCATGTAAAATATTTTATATTCTCAGTTCTTCTCACGGTTTCCTAAAGTTTCCTTTAGTTGCTCTGGTTCGAGTTAAACTCAAACATACGAGGCTCAGATTAAAATCACGTTCTGGGCGTCATGGCGTGAAGACGGGCCACAGGTGGACCGGCGTCCCCTCCTGGGTCCAGAGCCTCAGGATGAGAACCTGCAGCGGAGGATCAAAGAGCTGCTGTTTGGACGGTTCCAGTCTGGATGAGTAATAAATGTTGTTTTGACAAGAACACGTCAGGACAGGAACGGTTGTGCTGTCCTCACTGTGAACCTTTAAAACCCTCAGACTGAGTCCTCTGTCAGTACCTTCCATTACAGTCACTCACTGCTCCGCCTCCAGGCTACATTAACATCTGCCAGACGCTGCTCTGATCCCAACAACCAATCACACACACCCACCTCCTGCTGGACGTTCACCTCGCCATCGCTACATGACCTCAGTCCGGACGTAAACAAAGGACAACACGCGCTGATGTGTCCTTTCAAAATGGTTTGATCCAGACAGGTAGGACCACCAGGTGACTGTGCAGATGATACAGGTGAGTGTCCAGATGATACAGGTGAGTGTCCAGATGATACAGGTGAGTGTTCAGGTGATACAGGTGAGTGTCCAGGTGATACAGGTGAGTGTTCAGGTGATACAGGTGAGTGTCCAATAACAGGTAGGACCACCTGGTGAGTGTGCAGATGATACAGGTGAGTGTCCAGGTGATACAGGTGAGTGTCCAACAACAGGTAGGACCACCAGGTGAGTGTGCAGATGATACAGGTGAGTGTCCAGGTGATACAGGTGAGTGTTCAGGTGATACAGGTGAGTGTCCAACAACAGGTAGGACCACCAGGTGAGTGTGCAGATGATACAGGTGAGTGTCCAGATGATACAGGTGAGTGTCCAGGTGATACAGGTGAGTGTCCAACAACAGGTAGGACCACCAGGTGAGTGTGCAGATGATACAGGTGAGTGTCCAGGTGATACAGGTGAGTGTCCAGGTGATACAGGTGAGTGTCCAACAACAGGTAGGACCACCAGGTGAGTGTGCAGATGATACAGGACACAGGATGAGGGTCCTAAGGACAGAGGGATGTCGTATGCTGTAAAGCCCTGTGAGGCAAACTGTGATTTGTGATATTGGGCTTTATAAATAAAATTGATTGAATTGATTGATTGATACAGGTGAGTGTCCATCAACAGGTAGGACCACCAGGTGAGTGTCCAGACGATACAGGTGAGTGTCCAGACAACAGCAGGTGAGTCAACAGGTGAGACCTTGACTGTTTCTGTAGACTTGTGGGTAGAAGATGTTTTGCAGCTCTCGGCTCGTCAGCTGACGCCTCACCTGTCTCTCACCTGTAAACCAGGCGAGGCGAGAGCAGATAATCCTGAGCTGTGTAATTCTATCCTTCCACCAACAGTCACCTCATCCTGTCTTCTTATCTTCTTATCTTCTTTTTCTTCTTCTCTGCTGATCTACATCGCTGCTTTTTCACACGCAAATCATTTCATCCCTCGGCCTCTTCTTCTTTTCCTCCTGCTAAATAAATCATCCCGTCTGCTGACATGAGATACTTTTCCAAACAACGACACATCTGCCCCTCCACCTCCCACTCCTCCATCCATCCATCCGTCCCCTCGCTCTGATGTGGCTCCGCACTAATGGATGTTTTCAATTTGATGCTACATGGTTGTGATTTACAACAGAGACAGACAGACAGACAGGAGGACAGACAGGCAGACAGGAGGACAGACAGACAGGCAGACAGACAGACAGGAGGACAGACAGACAGACAGACAGGCAGATGGAGGAGAGACAGGAGATAATTAAATGGTTAAAGGAAATAACGTTGAGACATTTCAACGATGATTAAAATGTTTCTGTATCTCACAAAATAATTGATTCAAGTGTTTAACAACAGAGTCGGACTGACGAGACTTAACCCTGCTCAGAACCAAAGGTTGTTCCAAACACAAAATACTGTGGTGCTGGATTTGTCCTCTGAAAACCATCAGCAGAAAAAAGAAAACAATTTAATTTGGACACTTTAGAACGTGTTTTATCTTTTCTATGTGGACAAAGATTCTTAAGACACAAACAGTAAAAGTGACAATAAACCTTTTTAAAAAAAAAACAAAACAAAAACATGAGTTAATTAATTTGTCACTCATATCAATGAATAAACTGATGCTCATAACACACTGCGTATAGATTTTGTATTGTATTTGTCATCAGGTCTCAAAATATCCCTGATCTCTAAGGTATGTCCTGAAAACACTCCTGAGATGAAACTTTTCTGTGGACATGATCAATAAGATGCTTCATGTGCTCACTGAATCATTAAAGCATCAAATCACATCAGTGGGGGAGAGTGGGGTCACATGTGCCAGTTTTTACTTGAGGTGACTTTAAAGAGAGGGCATGGCAGTAATGTCTCCAACTAAAATATGTACATATGTTTCAGGATGTGGGGCATCCCCGGGGACAACCACTTTGGCTCTTAAATAAACTGTTTTAAAAATATGGCCTTCCAAAAAAAAAAAAAAAAAAAAAAAAAAAAAGTGGTCTTGTGGCACAATTTGCCCCCGATGCAGGGCGAGTTGTGCCTTGGTAGAAAATACGTTGGGGTAAATTGTGCCATTGATTATTGAAGTAAAACAGAACATTTTCATCTCATATACTGTAATGCTATATCAAAGCAAGACAAATTCATTACTTGATTACTTATTAAAGCTTTTTTAAATAACATCAAAGGCCAATTTTAACAGTAGACAACATGTTGAATACATGAAAGATCTTAAGTAGGCCTACATATTTAACATTTTCAGAATAAAATTAAGTTAAACCTGAACAAAATCAACTGCAATTCTCAGAACCAGGCTACAACACGACATGCCACCTGTCACTGCTGCAATATTCTTCAACAGGGTCTGTTTAAAATGTTAAGAGCAAAATTAAAGAATAAAAATGAAGGCTCCAGGTCATACATGTCAACTCCTGGCCAGCAGAGTGTGTGTCACACTCTACTTCCCCAGTTTCTGAAAAACACAAATTGTCCCCCCCAATTCTAAATAGCCTAAATGACTGAAATTGAACAAACGTATTTTCCGACTCCACATTCCCAGTTCTAAAATAAATGAAAATTATGGAACAAATATTTTTATAAATAAAAATGAATTTATTTAAATAAATGTGATTGTGTTGGGTCAACTTGTCTAACTTGTAAGTATTTATTGTGCTCTTGTTCTAACACTAGCATTTCTGGCTCTGTAAAAACATGATCAGTTAGTTTAACCAAGCTCAGTTCAGGGCTCATGTTCTGATAATCATCCATATCCACTGATATATACAGTAGTCCCATATACTGGGAGAAAGGGAAGATGATGAGGAGAACTGGGAATCTGTGAGAGGCGAGAGATGAGAACGTGAGTGGACATAACATGCCTGAGACCCTGAAACTAGAAGTAGCGTTAACTAACAGTGAAGCAGTGAAGAGGAGGGTGATGGCTGGCTCCATGTACTATTGGCCGGTTCAGAGAAACAAACAGTAAAGGTGAGCACATGATTCTCTGTGAGTGCTTTTTGAATGACTTGGTGATGAGCCTCTATGAAACCCTGAAATATGCTGCCAGTCTCAAGCGCTCTGTGGGCATGATCTGCACGCGTGCAATTAAAAAACAACACAACTGATTGTGTCCCCCCAAACTTGTCACCAGATCTGCAGCCATGTGTGTGTGTGTGTGTGTGTGAGAGAGAGAGAGAGAGAGAGAGAGAGAGAGAGAGAGAGAGAGAGAGAGAGAGAGAGAGAGAGTGTGATATCATTTTAGTGATAAAATAAAACAATACAATGTACAATTACAATAGACCCAACAAACATCACCGACGGCTTCTGTTCAACAACAGAACTGACCTCGTTGTCTCCAGCCGCCATGTCAAATGTTGAGAAGATGGCGCCCGTTGAGGGTGAGAAGTGTCCGTCGCTCCACACTCAGCTTTTAGACCTGTTTGAGCGCCCCAGTACTTCACTGCGTCTTCCTGGACTGTGCAGTGTGAACGCACCTAAAGTATGAAGTGTTAAGTCCAGAGGTCTGAGACACACTGACTGACTCCATTGCAACTCTATACTTCCTGTTTACATCCTCCAAAGCACCATGGGATCTGTAGTTCCAAAATGTAGACCATGATTATCTACTGACTGATATTTCTGACTGTGTGCGTTATTTAGTTTTTGAGATATGATCATTTTTATAAGCAGAGTAAAAAGGTGGTGGATGAACACATGTCGCTGCTCCATCTGCTGGTGATGTTTTGGGACGCCGCGACCAACGCCAGGATGTCAACAAAAGCATGTGGTTAGGTTCAGAGAACAACATCATGGTTTGGCTCAACATTCATACAGGAAGTGAGCAGCAGGCTCCTGGGTGAAAGTCCAGGGTTTGTTGGACCCATCGACCTCCCGCCCTACAGGGACTTTTCTGCTCCTTATATCACAGTATTTGAACCTCACATCGTCTAGCGGTGTATCGTGCCACTGAAACAGGTGCCGTCCGGATACGTTACTAACTGACGCCGCCCGATGGTGAATCATTCTGCTGCAACAGGTGCCGTCCGGCCGACTGGCAGTGTGTCAAAACACCATGAAAAGTTCTGTCTGACCAGGTTACAAACTGATGCCGCCTGGCACGGTGTCATACCGCCGCCACAGATGGCTATTGGTGTTGGTGTCTGACGCCAAAATAACTGACTGAAGTGGCGGTATTTGACGACTTCAGGAGGAGAAGAGGCTGGATGGACGCTGGATGGATGCTTCATCATGCTGTCTGCTGAGAAAAGGATGAATCTTATTTTAGATTGATTTAAACAGCATCATGGAAACGGCGATCTGCAGCCGTCCTCAGGATTTCTGTTTTTAAAGGGTTAAATGTGATCAACAGAAAAATCCCTCTGAATTAAGTTCTTTTTTTGGGGTTTAAACTTTTTAACATTCAGATTATAAACCTAATAATCTGAAATCAGACGTTGTTGCCGTTGTCAGGTTTGGTTGTATTAAAGTTGAACTCCAGGTCAAATGTAAATCCCACCAGTTCAATTTCAGCGATGCTGCAACCGAACGGACACAAAGAGCTGCAGCTGGAGAAGAGGCAGAAGATGGATGATGGGAGGGTGGAGGGTGGAGGAGGGTGGGGGGCCCCTATAAACAAGCAGCTGCTGCAGAAAGAAATGAAAATCATATCAGCTTCAAAGGCATAAAAGCAAAACTTTGGAAACAAAGATGAAAGATAAAAACTATCAAAAATACACAGAGCATAATTACAGAGTGTGTGTGTCACGTTGTGTGTGTTTGTGTGTCACATTGTGTGTGTTTGTGTGTCACGTTGTGTGTGTTTGTGTGTCACGTTGTGTGTGTTTGTGCGTTCCATGAGTGTGTTGATGCACGGCGTTCTTCGTGCCGTGAGAAGTCTTATCAGCGCAGGACGACTCATACGAGCGTCCTGTCTTGTTAAAGAGACATGACAGTGCCGGTCTGATCTCTATCAGCTCGCTGCTCTCTGATCTCTCAGCTCCACTATGTTTGTAGGAAAGTTCAGCAGCTCGCAGGAAAATCAGGATATTTTTATGACTCAAACATTGATAAGAAGTTTAACAGCCAGAGAGTCATTCAGAGAGTTCAGACTTCTTTAAAGGATATTTTCTCCGTCCCACCAGATTTATCTTTAATGTTTTTATGTTTGTTTTGACCCAACATTTTTAAAACATTTCAACACATGAAACAGAAGGTGACGATTGTTCCTCTTTTAATCACCTCTGAAAATAGAAGAGAGAAGTTGTACAGATTCAGATGTTGAATATGCAGTTATGACGACATTTTACTTTTTGTACTCAAACTCCTGTTGTGTGAATGTGCGGCTCATTCTCGTTCCAAAGTCGTCAAACATTCATCAGTGACGTCAGGTGTCGGTGGACACGTGGTGTCGGTAACACAGCATAACACGGCACCTAGCACGGGATTCTTGGCTACAGAAAGATATGTTTCAACTGTCGAAAAGACACATTTCAACTGCCGAAAAGACACATTTCAACTGCCAAAAAGACACGTTTCAACTGCCGAAAAGACACATTTCAACTGCCAAAAAGACACATTTCAACTGTCAAAAAGACATGTTTCAACTGCCAAAAAGACACGTTTCAACTGTCAAAAAGACACGTTTCAACTGCAGAAAAGACACATTTCAACTGTCGAAAAGACACATTTCAACTGCCAAAAAGACACGTTTCAACTGCCAAAAAGACACGTTTCAACTGTAAAAAAGACACATTTCAACTGCCAAAAAGACACGTTTCAACTGTCAAAAAGACACGTTTCAACTGCCGAAAAGACACATTTCAACTGTCGAAAAGACATTATTCAACTGTCGAAAAGACACATTTCAACTGGCAAAAAGACAGGTTTCAACTGCAGAAAGGGAAGATTTCAAATGCGAAAAAGACACGTTTAAACTGTCGAAAAGACACGTTTCAACTGCCAAAAAGACACATTTCATAACACGGCACCTAGCACGGGATTCTTGGCTACAGAAAGATATGTTTCAACTGCCGAAAAGACACGTTTCAACTGTCAAAAAGACACATTTCAACTGCCAAAAAGACACGTTTCAACTGTCAAAAAGACAAGTTTCAACTGCCGAAAAGACACATTTCAACTGTCGAAAAGACACATTTCAACTGTCGAAAAGACAAATTTCAACTGCCAAAAAGACACATTTCAACTGCCAAAAAGACACGTTTCAACTGTCGAAAAGAAACGTTTCAACTGCCAAAAAGAAACATTTCAACTGCCAAAAACACACATTTCAACTGCCAAAAAGACACGTTTCAACTGCCAAAAAGACACATTTCAACGGCCAAAAAGAAACGTTTCAACTGCCAAAAAGACACATTTCATAACACGGCACCTAGCACGGGATTCTTGGCTACAGAAAGATATGTTTCAACTGCCAAAAAGACGCTTTTTAACTACCAAAAAGACACGTTTCAACTGCCGAAAAGACACATTTCAACTGCCAAAAAGACACGTTTCAACTGCCAGAAAGACACGTTTCAACTGTCGAAAAGACACATTTCAACTGCCAAAAAGACACGTTTCAACTAAAGAAAAAGACACATTTCAACTGCCGAAAAGACAAGTTTCAACTTTGAAAAAGACACGTTAAAACTCCCAAAAAGACACATTTCAACTGCCAAAAAGACACGTTTCTAATGCCAAAATGACGCATTTCAACTGCCAAACAGACACGTTAAAACTGCCAAAAAGACACATTTCAACTGCCAAAAAGACACGTTTCAACTGTCGAAAAGACACATTTCAACTGCCAAAAAGACACGTTTCAACTGTCGAAAAGACACGTTTCAACTTTCAAAAAGACACGTTTCAACTGCCGAAAAGACACATTTCAACTGCCAAAAAGACACGTTTCAACTGTCGAAAAGACACGTTTCAACTGTCAAAAAGACACGTTTCAACTGCCGAAAAGACACATTTCAACTTTCGAAAAGACACATTTCAACTGTCGAAAAGACACATTTCAACTGCCAAAAAGACACATTTCAACGGCCAAAAAGACACATTTCAACTGCCAAAAAGACACATTTCAACTGCCAAAAAGACGTATTTTAACTGCCAAAGACACGTTTCAATCGCCAAAAAGACACGTTAAAAATGCCAAAAAGACACATTTCAACTACCAAAAAGACACGTTTCAATCGCCAAAAAGACACGTTAAAAATGCCAAAATGACGCATTTCAACTGCCAAAAAGACACATTTCAACTGCCAAAAAGACACGTTTCAACTGCAGAAAAGACACATTTCAACTGCCAAGAAGCCACGTTTCAACTGTCGAATATACACGTTTCAACTGCCAAAAAGACACATTTCAACTTCCAGAATATACACGTTTCAACTGCCAAAAAGACACATTTCAACTTCCAAAAAGACACGTTTCAACTGTCAAAAAGACACGTTTCAACTGCCGAAAAGACACATTTCAACTGTCAAAAAGACATATTTGAACTGTCGAATAGACACATTTCAACTGCCAAAAAGACAGGTTTCAACTGCAGAAAGGGAAGATTTCAAATGCGACAAAGACACGTTTAAACTGTCGAAAAGACACGTTTCAACTGCCAAAAAGAAATATTTCAACTGCCAAAAAGACACATTTCAACTGCCAAAAAGACACGTTTCAACTGCCGAAAAGACACATTTCAACTGCCAAAAAGACACATTTCAACTGCCGAGAAGAAACATTTCAACTGCCAAAAAGACACATTTCAACTGCCAAAAAGACACGTTTCAACTGTCGAAAAGACANTTTTAACTGCCAAAGACACGTTTCAATCGCCAAAAAGACACGTTAAAAATGCCAAAAAGACACATTTCAACTACCAAAAAGACACGTTTCAATCGCCAAAAAGACACATTTCATAACACGGCACCTAGCACGGCCAAAAAGACACATTTCATAACACGGCACCTAGCACGGGATTCTTGGCGACAGAAAGATATGTTTCAACTGCCGAAAAGACACGTTTCAACTGCCAAAAAGACACGTTTCAACTGCCGAAAAGAAACATTTCAACTGCCAAAAAGAAACATTTCAACTGCCAAAAAGACACATTTCCACTGCCGAAAAGACACGTTTCAAGTACAGAAAAAGACACATTTCAACTGCCGAAAAGACAAGTTTCAACTTCCAAAAACACACGTTAAAACTGTTGAAAAGACACATTTCAACTGCCGAAAAGGCACATTTCAACTACAGAAAAGACACATTTCAACTGCCAAAAAGACGCATATAAACTGCCAGAAAGACACATTTCAACTGCCAAAAAGAAACATTTCAACTGCCAAAAAGACGTATTTCAGCTGCCAAAGACACGTTTCAATCGCCAAAAAGACACGTTAAAACTGCTAAAAAGACACATTTCAACTGCCAAAAAGACACATTTCAACTGCAAAAAAGACACGTTTCAACTGCCAAAAAGATGCATTTCAACTCCCAAAGACACGTTTCAATCGCCAAAGAGACGTTAAAAATGCCAAAAAGACACATTTCAACTGCCAAATAGACACGTTTCTAATGCCAAAATGACGCATTTCAACTGCCAAAAAGACACGTTAAAACTGCCAAAAAGACACATTTCAACTGCCAAAAAGACACGTTTCAACTGCAGAAAAGAGAAATTTCAACTGCCAAAAAGACTCATTTCAACTGCCAAAAAGACACGTTTCAACTGTCGAAAAGACACATTTCAACTGCCAAAAAGACACATTTCAACTGCCAAAAAGACATGTTAAAACTGCCAAAAAGACATTTCAAATGCCAAAAAGACGCATTTCAACTGCCAAAAAGACACATTTCAACTGCCAAAAAGACAGGTTAAAACTGCCAAAAAGACACATTTCAACTGCCAAAAAGACATGTTAAAACTGCCAAAAAGACACGGTTCAAATGCCAAAATAACGCATTTCAACTGCCAAAAAGACAGGTTAAAACTGCCAAAAAGACACGTTTCAACCGCCAAAAAGACACATTTCAACTTCCAAAAAGACAGTTTTCAACTGCCAAAAAGACACATTTCAACTGCCAAAGACACGTTTCAATCGCCAAAAAGACACGTTAAAAATGCCAAAAAGACACATTTCAACTTCCAAAAAGACACATTTCAACTGCCAAAAAGACGCATTTCAACTGCCAAAAAGACACATTTCAACTGCCAAAAAGACATGTTAAAACTGCCAAAAAGACACGTTTCAAATGCCAAAAAGACGCATTTCAACTGCCAAAAAGACAGGTTAAAACTGCCAAAAAGACACGTTTCAAATGCCAAAATGACGCATTTCAACTGCCAAAAAGACAGGTTAAAACTGCCAAAAAGACACGTTTCAACCGCCAAAACGACACGTTTCAACTGCCAAAAAAGATGCATTTCAACTGCCAAAAAGACACATTTCAACTGCCAAAACGACACGTTTCAACTGCCAAAAAAGATGCATTTCAACTGCCAAAAAGTCGCATTTCAACTGCCCAAAAGACACATTTTCACTGCCAAAAAGAAACGTTTCAACTGCCAAAAAGACACGTTTCAACCGCCATAAAGACACGTTTCAACCGCCAAAAAGACACGTTTTAACTGCCAAAAAAGATGCATTTTCACTGCCAAAAAGAAACATTTCAACTGCCAAAAAGACACGTTTCAACCGCCAAAAAGACACGTTTCAACCGCCAAAAAGACACGTTTTAACTGCCAAAGAGACACATTTCAACTGCCAAAAAGACACGTTTCAACGGCCAAAAAGACACATTTCAACTGCCAAAACGTCACGTTAAAACTGCCAAAAAGACACGTTTCAACTGCCGAAAAGACACGTTTCAACTGTCGAGAAGACAAATTTCAACTGCCAAAAAGACACATTTCAACTGCAGAAAAAGACACATTTCAACTGCCGAAAAGACACGTTTCATCTGCCAAAAAGACACGTTTCAACTGCCAAAAAGACACGTTTCAACTGCCAAAAAGACACGTTAAAACTGCCAGAAAGACGCGTTTCAACTGCCGAAAAGACCCAATAACGTCCCAGTTTCCTCAAACGAGTATTTCCTAATCAACTGCGTCTTTTCTGGTTCCTGTTGATAAAATTGGTCAATTTTGTTGCCGTATCAATGTACATACATTATTAATCATAAATAAACAATAATAAAATCTCAACCATAACATGTGATCAAGTTTTGGACCTCGTTCACTTTTGTGTCGGGACTAGCTGTAGATTGACTCGGCAGAGATGGCTGCCATCTTGTTTTTACCTGGTGCAGCAACCCCAGAATATAACCTCCTCCAATGTGGACGCAGCGTCCAATGATGGCGCTAGATTAAACGTCAGAAGATCACCACGGTGATGAGAGTTCATCCAGAGGGAAACATGAAGGATGAACCACATTTCACCACAAGCCATCCCATAATAGTTGTTGAGAAACGTCACCTGCGGTTGTTTATTTGGATCCAAACCAGTCGTACCTGTTGCCTTTTAATCTGTCGTCTATCTGTTCTCTCCATCCGTCCGTCCCCGTCCTTTATCTCTTCATCATCTCTTCATCATCTCGCTGTCAGGACTCGTACAAACATCACGTAGGCATGATGACCATCATGGCCGCCCGCCAGCAGCAACATGCTGGTGTCTTTGATGTCTCTCCAAAATAATCTGCTGCTGTGGAACAAGAGACGAGCCGCAACGCTGCCGACGCTAACATAAACTAGCAGAGAGCAACATGGGCAACACAGGCAACACCAACAATGCAGGCAACAGAGAGCAACACAAACAATGCAGAACAATAGCAGAAAGAACAGAAAGAGAATTATCAAAAGTGAAAACAGGAGCAGTTGTAGATAAACAGAGACACAGGTCTGTCTGTCTGTCTGTCTGTCTGTCTGTCTGTCCTCACCTGGACAGGTAGACCCTTGCAGACAGTTGTGGTTCATTAAGAGGACAAAGTGTTGACAGACGGACGAGCAGCACACTCACCAACCTGACACGCTTTTCATTAACATTATCAGACGGACTGGGACCAGGATTGAATGACAGTAACCAGGTCAGATATCAGGACCAGGACCAGGTCTGTAAGGTATTGGGTCAGGTGCAGGATCAGCTCTCAGCCCACAGGACCAGTGTGAGGTCTGTGAGTGTTTCCTGTGTGCAGGGAGCCGCAGCTGTTTCTTCTTCTGCTGTTTTGACAGAACAGGAAGTGTTTGTGGTTGAGTGACGAAGAATGAAGTTTATCTTTAAAGAGACGAGAACCAGACTGACGGGACAAGTCTGGACCTGAGGACAAGAGACAGTCACTGCACTGCAGAGAGACCATCAGATAATGTGGGAGTCACAGCCATGAACCAAAACCTTCATCACCTCCACAAAGGGTTAATAAAGGGTTATTAAGGGGTTATTAACGGGTATTAAAGGGCTAGTCAAGGGGTATTAAATTGTTATAAAAGGGATTTTTAAAGGCTAATAAAGGATTAGCCTTTAAAAATCTTTAATTAAACCTTTAATACCAATTTGTTAACCCTTCATTTGCCCTCTAATAACTCTCTATTAGCATTTTAATGACCGTTAATTAACCCTTTATCAACTCGGTGGGCCTGTTGGTCAGGGTCCTTTACTGGAAGGGAGGGGCCTGTTGGTCAGGGTCCCTGACTGGAAGGGAGGGGGCTAGAGCATCACCGTGCACGTGTTCTTCTTCTTCTTCTGTGGTAAAAACATGACGTGGTTTAATTCTGCAGAAGAAGAAACGGGTTTCATTTGGTTTCAGAAACAAACAGATTAAAAGATGTAATCCAGACTCAGTAAACAGAGACGGAAACATTTCAGAGATTAGGCTGAAGAGGACACACACACACACACACACACACACACACACACACACACACACACACACACACAGGTGAGACGGGCAGGTAAAGTTTACCTCGAGATAAAATATAAACGATCATGTGTGTTGTTTCTGCAGTAAAAAAAATTTTTGTATGTGTGTGAGCAGGTTCAGGTGTGTGTCACCTGCAGACAGAGTGTGAAGCCGTCACATGATGGATGCTGTGTCTCTGTCCTCGTCACTGATCCACAGCAGGAATGTCAGCTACGCTAACACTGTGTCACACACACACACACACACACACACACACACACACACACACACACACACACCTCTGATCACATGACCGTCCTCACCTCATTAGTGACTCGTTGTGTTTACACTCCACACCGTGGCAACAAAACTTTAAACACAACACCTTTGTTTTTGCTTCCATTTTTCACAGGTTAAAGATGTTAGTCAGATGATCCATCTACCTGACAGGTGAGTCTGATTAAACATCATCATCATCATCATCATCAACAAAGTCGGGCCGTCGGTGAGCGTCTGTCACCCTAGTTTTTGCGGTGCACAGTCGGCACTTCAGCGTCGGCAGCTTTTCGGCCGATTGAGCATGTTGAATCGCCGGCGGAGCTTGTCGGTGAGAGAGATCACTCTGATTGGCTGTTCAGGTTTTATTTCCTCGCCCCTGTAGCGAGTGAATCTGCCTGTAGTGAAACCGGGGCTAACCGGTGCTTCCTCCTCAGGCTCCACTTCACTCAGCTGCCC
>NC_065516.1:37252434-37258911 GCF_006386435.1 Epinephelus moara | reverse complement strand
GCAGAACGTACGTGCTACTTGGCTGTTGGATGTAGTCCGTGTGGTGTGTTCAAATGCAACTGACACAGGGCGACGTGAGGCGACGTAGACAACGCAACAGTTGGCTTTCGTCGCCGCTAGTTGTTTGATGTCGGTTTGGTGTGTCCGCACCTTAAGAGATGCAGGCTCCGTCCAGTTCCAGTCCTCAGGTGGTCAACAGTGGCTTCAACAGCAGTGTCAGGCGGGGCGAGCGTTCTCTGGGTGTCACTGGAAACATGTTTCGACTGGATGAATTCAAAGAAACAGACTTTATGAGTTTGACTTTGAGTGGTGGAGTTTCTGTGAAGCCAAAACACACATTATACCAGCCCGTCATCACACATGATATCCTCCACATCTCCACCCCACGAATGATGACACCTCCTTTTTTTTTTAAAGATAAGATATTTTTTGGGTGCATTTTTGCCTTTAATGGACAAGACAGCCAAGTGTGAAGGGGGGAGAGAGAGAGGGAGAGACATGCAGCAAAGGGCCACAGGCTGGGGTTGAACCCAGGCCGCTGCGGCAACAGCCTTGTACATGGGGCGCCTGTTCTACCACTAAGCCACTGACACCCTGATGTCACCGCCTTAACGTACGGTTACATAATCAACGTAAAGTCACAGAGGTCAGGTTTAGGGAAAGACGTGGTGAGGACGAACCTCAAAATGTTCACACGGATTTGAACACGTGACCCATCCACCCTGACAAGGACTGCTTCCTTGTTTACTGCTGTCAGCTCATTGGTCATGTGATTACAGCCTTTAAAAATACATGGGATATATGGGAATTTGGTTGCGTTGCTTTTTGTAGGAAAACAAATGAAATATTGTCTGAATAAACATGGCGTCATGAAAAAGATTTCAAACACAAATCAGCTTCATCAGAACTCACAAAGTTCACAAACAGCTGCCCTATACTGGACACGCTTTCCCCTCACATACAACATGCTAACATTATTAGCACAAGCCTATGGCATTTTATATTGTATAAATTAGCCTAGTGGCTAGTCGAGTTGTTTCTACTCAGGATAACTTCTGTGATTTAGTTTCCTCCACAGGTCTGTACAGGTATATTATATATATGATCAGCTGACTGTCTGTGTTGGTGTTGTTGGGTTTAATGAGCCGATGAAAACACACACACACACACACACACACACACACACACACACACACACACACACACACACACACAGGTAACCTGAGAGCGTCACACACACCTGGACACTCACCTGTAGCTGTTAGCTGTAAACACAGAAACACATCCGTCACTTTCTCCTTCAGTGTGAACACAACTACACGTCACCTCGACTGCACACGCACTGACTCTACTGCAGCATGTGTCAGCACATGTATGTAGCACCACAGTATGTCTGTTATTTAATTTCCTGTTCATTTTCTAAAAAGCATAAGTGACAGATGAAAGAGTGAAGGTGTTTGTCATCACAGTGCAGTCTGATGTAGCATCATCATGTTAGACACTATAAGCAGCTCTCAGTCACAGTCAAGATAATCAATAATAAATGATGATGATAGATGAATCCACCTGGCAGGATATAAACTGATCAACACACCTGTCATTAGCCACAGTCAGTGTGAATATTAACATGTGTTCTGTGTTGCACCTCTCCTTTAAATCATGACTTGTGTCGTGAACTCTTTGACTCTGATAAATGTGTCGTCTGCCGTCAGACCTGAAAGGGACTGGGAGGAGGAGGAGGAGGAGGAGGAGGAGGGGAGCAGCTGGGGTTTAAGCACTGAGACAAAAAGAGAAAGCCTCGGGAGGACGGAGGGAGTGTGGAGGAGCTGAGAGATGAAAGCAGAGAAAGTCAAGTACACAAGACGCAGCTGTCCACATACTTGTGGCCACGTACTTCAGGTACTTTGATCAGGTGTCCACATACTTAGAGTGGCTGTCCGTGTACTTTTGGCCACGTAGAGTACGTTAACAGAGCGCGCACACAGACACACACACACACACACACACACACACACACACACACACTTACGCACACACACACATCACGTGTCCACGTACTTTTGGCCGCTCTGGGGAAGGTGCCCTGACTCCCAAACCAAACTGCACACACGTTTTGTGGATTTTAAACTCCAGATAAATGCATGCTGACGTCACAGTGACGTCACAGTGACGTCACTGTGACGAGTGTGAGTTTTCTCTCTGGGGTGTAGTTGAGGAGAGTCGCAGCTGATTTCTGCTCTGTGAGAATTTAAAACATTGAAACACTGAAGGACAGGTCAGAGGTCAACTCTGCTCCATGAGGACACCTCCCCTGTCAAATAACTAGAGACATAAAATCAAAAATCAATAAATCAATCAATGGATCAATCAATGGATCAATCAATGGATCAATCAATCATGAGAGTTTGAAGAAGCAGAGAAACAAACAGAAACATGTTTTTGCCTCCGTGACTGCCGCTGCTGCGCTCCGCTTGGCCCGCCGGTAACCGTCAGCTGCCTCCGGAGACCCACAGACCAACCATGCCCTGTTGAAGATCATCTGGACAGGTTCTTCTGCCAGGCGTTCCAGGCAGACCCTCACTGCTCGTTTGGGCCTGCCAGGTCTGCGCGGCGTCCTCCCCTGCCACTTGAGTCAATCATTGACCTGCGACCTAGGCTGTCCTGGTGCCACGTGCACCGATGGACATCCTTATGTTTGAACATGGTGTTAGTTATGGCCAAACTGCGACCCGCACAGAAGTCCAATAACTGAACACCACTCAGGGTTCAGATCGGGCAGGCCGTTCCTCCCAATCACGCTCCTCCAGGTCCTGCTGTCATTGCCCACGTGAGCGTTGAAGTCCCCCAGCAGAACAATGGAGTCCCCGGTCGGGGCACTGTCCAGCACCCGTCCCAGGGACTCCAAAGAGGGCGGGTACTCTGAACTGCTGTTCGGCGCATAAGCGCAGACAACAGTCAGGACCCGTTCCCCGACCCGAAGGTGCAGGGAAGCAACCCTTTCGTCTACTGGGGTGAACCCCAACGTACAGGCAGAGAGTCTGGGGGCTATCAGAAAGCCCACCCCGGCCCTCCGCCTCTCACCCGGAGCAACTCCAGCGAAGGAGAGGGTCCAACCCATCTCAAAGACTTGGGTTCCAGAGCCGGAACTATGTGTCGAGGTGAGGCCGAGGTAGCGCTCAACCTCTTCCACAACCTCCGGCTTCTTCCCCGCCAGAGAGGTGACATTCCATGTCCCAAGAGCCAACTTCCGTAGCCGAGGATCGGACCGCCAAGGCCCCCGCCTTGGTCTGCTGCCCGATCCACACTGCACCGAACCCTTCTGGATCCCTGATTTCCTAATGTCTGTATTTATTCATCTATTTAGTTTTAATGATTCTCCTTGTGTCATCATATCAGACAGTGCTGGTTCAACATGTAGTTTGAGCAGGCTGGGCCTCAGCATCCACACCTGCCCAATCATCACATTACTTGGTGACCTCTCTTCATTACATACAGGCAACCAGCACAAATCATATGTACTAATATCATTAACCATTGCCAAGAAGACCATATTACTGAACTGGAAAAACAGAACAAAGATACCCATTGACTTAATCTTCTAACAGATCACTCAAATCTAGAAAAACTTACAGCTGCTTTGAAAGATACGAAACACTTGGTCCCCCTTTTTACGATATGCTGATTCTTCTTACAACCAATGACTGTATCTATTTATTTATCTATTTTTAGATATTTCTATTTTATTATTATTTTTTATTCACAATTACATATAATCTCTGATTCCTTCCTTTCTTGATCTCCCTCCATACTTCTACCTGGAAATAATACATAGAATGTATATGTATGTGTGTATCATGATGATTATCATCATCTCTGTTCTCTGCATTTTGTTCCCTTCTTTTTTCTTCTTTATTTTCTTTGTATGAATTTACGTATTTATTTGTGTATTCAGCTTTTGTCTTGGTTGCTACTGTCTTAATAATTTATTTTACATTATAACTATGAGTATAATAAGATTACTATTATTTATATCATTCTTGCTGGGCTGTGTTGGACTGGCTGCAGGGTCGGGGGATGAACCTGTACATGGCCCTCTGGTGGCGTGATGGGGACTCCAGTTGGGGCAGGCGGGAGTGTGGCTGGTGAAAGTAACCTCTGTCTATCAATCTCCCAAGAGGTGGAGCAGAATAAATAAAATAACAACCAAACAAAGAAAGAAGAAATAAAAAATAAAGTAAAATAAAAAATACAATAAAATAAAGAAATATCTAGAAGTGTCACTCCTCTGGCGAGCAGACTCCCTCCCAATGGGTCTGGGGGTTGCCCAGGTCGAAGAGGTGACAGGGATGGATCTGCTATGGGCCAGCGCGCCGCCTCAGGGTTTGGGTGCTGCCCTAAGCAGGATGTCCCCCCAAAGGAAACAAACAAACCAAAAAGAAACAAAAAAAAATAGCAAAGGAGTGTTGGTCGCTCTCCCGCCGTGCCTGTCTCCCGCTGGGGCTTCTGTTTCTGCTGCTGGGGGCCGGGTGGGGGGCCTCTTCGCTCGGCGCTCCAGTTCCCCGGTCGAGCCTCGCCACCCAACACTGTAACCTATTTATATACAACTCTAATTATAATAATGCTCATTTTTATATTACATTTCATTACATTATATTATATTACATTATATTACATTAGGTTGTGTTACGTTATATTACTATGCATATGCCTCACCTAACCCAAACAAGCGCACGCGCGCGCACACACACACACACACACACACACACACACACACACACACACACACACACACACAAACACACCTATGTACCAGAGCCACCCAAATTATATTTGTATCTGCATGTTCTTGTCTGTTAGTCCATGTTGTGTGTCCTCACTGTCTTGTCACTGTCACGCAAATTCACCAATAAAAACAAAACAACAACAACATGTAGTTTAATCTATCACAGGTCTGTATTTACTGCTTCATCTGGTTGTTGTTGTTATTTCTTTTTAACTCCATATAAATGTATCATGAACATTAGAAACAAACAGCATCAGAACAACTGTAACTAACACACTTTCTTTATTGATTGATTTTTTCAATATAAGTTTTGTGTGACGCTGAGGGAAAAATCCTAACATCATATTTTGTAGGTAAATAAAAACATTTAAACAAATAATGATAATAATACTGGCGGTCAGTTAACAGTTGTTGTTGTTATGAACAGGATGTTGCTGACAGAGCCCCCCCCCCCATCAGGTGGAGATGAAAGCAGCAGAGTGATGGAGGTGAAGAGGTGAACACCAGCTGCTTCTCTGATTTAACCTCACTGAAACCACTCAGACCTTCATCCTCCTCCTCCTCCTGAATCCTGATCACCGGCTGATGACATCACACATGTTGTACTATTTTGATGGTGATGATGATGATGGTGATGATGACTTTGAAAGCTCTGAGTGTGTTAACCCTGAGATGAGGGAAACTCTGGGTGTTCAGCTCCAGACAGAGAGGTAAGTCAGATTCTTGGGTATGATAGTTTTTAAAGGATTCAAATTTCAAATAAGTCATCAACATCTGTATGTGCTGAAAACAGCTGCTGAAACTAGCAAAGATTCTTTTTTGATATTTTGTTGGGGGGGGGGGGGGGGATTTTTCCTTAAACTGACAGGACAGTTAAGCGTGAAAGGGGAGACAGACAGAGGGAGTAACATGCAGCAAGGTACCACAGGCCGGAGTTGAACNGGGGGGGGGCATTTTGCCTTAAACTGACAGGACAGTTAAGCGTGAAAGGGGGAGACAGACAGAGGGAGTGACATGCAGCAAGGTGCCACAGGCCGGAGTCGAACCTGGGCCGCTGTGGTAAAAGCCATGTATATGTGACGCCTGCTCTATCCACTGAGCCACTAACATCCCTTTGAAGGAGATCCTGCTTGCTAAATTTCCCATGCTGCCTCTCTCTCCTTGGCAGCTTTAGGAAAATGGAAAGTGAGGGAAAGACGCACAATTGTAAGTGGTAACTATCGATATGTGACTGATGTTTTGTCACTGAACGTAGTGTTTTCATGTGTAGTTTAAACGTCAGAGCCGTGGTCGATGTATTAACACAGAGCCCAGCTGAATGTGAGGTCCTGCTAGATGACAGCGGTGTCAGCGCTCATAGATAATAAACATGTGTGTATGAGCGCTCAGGCTGCCCCACTGAGAGCAGCCTCTCTCTGGTCGTCCTTTTAAACTCGTCACTGATATCTCTGTAGTGGTTAAATATGACATGTAATCCGTGTGGGAATGTCTAATGGGCAACATTCAGTCTCACTATATAAGATATATTATTATATTATTACATGTTCTTTGTATTCTTTTGCTTATTTATGTTTTTACCATTCAATAATGATTTTAAGAATTTATTGTAATTTATTTATTGTATTTAAAGATTAATTGTCTTTATTGTAGTATTTATTCAACAGCATTTTAAATATTGATTATCTGATATGAAT
>NC_065516.1:37252215-37252368 GCF_006386435.1 Epinephelus moara | reverse complement strand
TTTATTGTAGTATTTATTCAACAGCATTTTAAATATTGATTATCTGATATGAATCGTATACCTGATGTCTGAATAAACTTTTCCTCTTCACATCTGACCTGTTTGATCCATTTATATTGGTGAGGACAGACTAAATGAGAAACTGCTGTCAGT